>NC_142109.1:31629423-31781153 GCF_056152115.1 Neolamprologus brichardi | reverse complement strand
GTTTTGCTACATCAGTTGAATTTTAAAAGTCATGATAATGTTGGAATCAAATGAATTCAAATATCTACCTTTTTTTATTGTTAGGTAAATGAGTACAGCGGAAAGAAAATGTTTTCTTATTTTACATTACATTTTCCAGTGGTGCCCCCTCCTGGTAGGATTCAGTTCCCGTCAGTGAAGCCAAACTCGGTGGTCGTCAGCTGGGGAAACCCAAAGGGACTAGAAGGACCCAAAAGCTTCAGGATCATGTGGAGCTCTTTGCAGAAGGTGGAAGGTCGCTTAGTCATCAAACATTTTCATAAAATAGAAATAAGCAACCTTGAACTTGGACAACAGTATTTCTTCAGCGTGGCCACAGAAGATGAAGATGGCAATTTAAGCGAATGGGTCACTGCAACTGTCTTCACAGGTAAAATCTGAAAATCCACATCATTTTTAGATTTGCTTCGCTGTTCATATTTTAATTGGATTAAACATAATCACTGCTCTCTTGCAGTTGTGCCACCCCCTCGACATTTAACAAAAGAGCACTCCGATGCTACATCTCTGACCTTGAAATGGATGGATGGAGAAAAAATGGAGGGAATTCCTCAACAATTTCTCATAGCTGTTGAAAGTCCAGGAAAAGAGCCTCTGGTGATACACACCCATGATTACTGCAAAAAAGTCTCTGATTTAGAACCAGACACAAAGTACACAATCTCTGTCTCAACAGTGGTGAATGATAGGTGCAGCGAGCCAGTTTCTATCTGCACACACACAGGTGAGATGATGTTAAAGCACTTGCTTTTTAATTATTTTTTTTTTAATGTCCACTATATAGACATATTTGATATATTTGAAGAATTACAACTGCTAGCATTTATTTTCTCACATTACATGTATAAATATACTTTACTGGTACCAATTTTCAAGAACAATTTTACTACAGAAGAATAAAGGTGATGAATGATACCATGAATCTATGGGAAAGAAATGCTAAAGCTAGATTAAGAAGAGAGGTGACGATCAGCGAGCGGCAGTGTAGCTTCATGCCGAGAAGGAGCACTACAGATGCTATGTTTGTGTTGATGGAGAAGTATAGAGAAGGCTGGAAGGAGCTTCACTGTGTCTTTGTGGATCTAGAGAAAGTATATGACAGGGTGTCAAGAGAGGAACTATGTGTATGTGAGGGTGGTGCAGGAGATGAGGACAGCAGAGACAGTGGTGAGGTGTCATGTTTCGGCTGTGTGAAGGCAGGCAAAAAGGTGGACCCAAGAGCAGGACTCACGGAGGCACAGGTGAACTCAAAACCCTCAGTTTTATTGAGGAAAAGCAGACTGAACAAAGAACTAACTAGACTGGAATGCAAATAAACTAGCAGGCAGGCAAACAGAACACACAGGGGTGGGGTAAGAGGATGAACAGACGTTAACGACACGACACTGACACAAAGACACACTGGGCTTAAATACACTGAGGCAGTAATCAAGGGACGACAGACAGGAGGGGAACACACCTGGGGAAAATCACAACTGACGAGGCAGGGGAAACGTAACTTGAACACTCTCACATAAGACAAGAACCTTCAGAATAAAACAGGAAACTAACAGACACAGAGGACCAGACAAGACACCATGAACAGACAGAGGGACATACGGGCAGAGAAGACTAAGCACAGGCAACCTAAACTAAACATGAGGGCAAGATAGCAAGACCTAAACCAGAAATAATCATCATCATCATCATCATCAGATAGCTAAAGGAACAGAACATAATTATAATCAAAACAGTATCACCAGAGAATAAGAAATGATCCATAATGCAAAAATAAACTAAAACATAAGAAACTCAAAATGCCGTGACATGAGGTGTGCGGTAAGAGTGAGAGATGAGTTAAAAGCAGTGTTGGGAAGGTTACTTTTAATATGTATTCCACTACAGATTACAGAATACATGCCCCCAAATATATTTTGTAACAAGCTTTTTACAACAACATGAATGCACTATTGCTGTGTGATTTATTACTATTACTGAAGGATACTCGTCATACCAATACCAACTAGATTTTTAAATCTTAATATAAAATGAGTAACAGTAGGGGGGGACATTAGGTAAGGCTGCACTTTTTGCAGCGATCTCGTATAGAAAACTTTTCCGTGCGTATACAAAACAGGTCCGCGGCTCCAGGCCGCAGTAAAGGGACCTCTGGCTAATACGTCGGGTTCTGTGTTGAACTTGTAGCCAAAAAATAGCTTTACTTTGTTGTCTGGGTCAACTTTGCTAGCGAGAGACAGAGAGAGGCGTTGAAAGGCTGCTTCAATGGAACTTATTGTTTCGGGGGAAAACATGAACACAGTTTACAGTCGAGTCTTAATAGCTTGCTTACAACTGGGCTACACTGCCCATAAGGCTACATTCTTTAGGGCTATGCCTGTAACAGTTTGCTTGTTGCCTTCATATTAAATAATTTTTTGAAGAATAATTAAAAGGAAAAAAAATCTTAACGTCATTATGCGGGCCACAAGTAGAGGTGACATGGGCTGCGAGATCGAGACACAGGCATTAGAGCCTCTTAATGCCTGTTTTGTTTGGGTTTCCACCGGAAACAGAGAGGGGACAGCTTAACATATGAAACAGGAAAAGACCACCATGTAATTCCTTTATTTCAGCAAAGTAACTGTATTCTGAATACCACCTCTTTAAACGGTAACTGTAACGGAATACAGCTACTCATATTTTGTATTTTAAATACGTAACGGCGGCACATGTATTCCGTTACTCCCCAACATTGGTTAAAAGTGGTGCTGCGATTGGTGTTTCCAGTGGTGATGGACAGACTGACAGATGAGGTCAGGCAGGGGTCTCTGTGGACTACGATGTTTGCAGACAACAGTGTGGTCTGTAGTGAGACAAGGGAGCAGGTGAAGAGAACCTGGAGAGGTGAAGGTATGCACTTCAGAAAGGAAAATGAATGTTAGCAAAAGGAAGAAAGAATATGTGAGGAGGCAGATGGCCTTACACTGTCATGTTTTGTTATTAAGGCATTCTCCTTCACTTGTTTTAAATTTAAAATAAATGCCGTTTTGTGTTGGTTACCAGCCCTTCACACTAAAGCTTTACCATGATCCACTCACTATCTTAGTATGTTATCATGCGTCCTCTGTGGGTATCTTGATGCTCGGTTGTGAAAAATAAATTAGTGCTGTCAGCGTTAATCTTGTTAAAATGGCGTTAATGCCATAACTACATTAACGCGGCGTTAATGAGCTAACTGTGCTAGCACGTTTACGCCGTGAAGCCCCACGCATGGAGTGATCCACGATAACTCGCTAACTGAGATTTGCCGTGTTAATGCGGTTATGGCGTTAACGTCATTTTGATAAGATTAATGCTGACAGCACCATAATCAGTAAAAATGCCCTAGTACACTTACTGGTTTCTTTTGTTAATTCACAGAGCCAAGTCTAAGGCAGGTGTTGTCAAAGATTGGACTGGAAGACCAGTATGACACCAAGCTCACACTTAGCACTGTCCTGGAGATTAATCAGTATGATCGATCACAGAGGAAACCAAAATCTGCAAGGGCAGTTCCCGAGGCCTTTTTAAAGCAACTCATGTTGCTGAATGCAAATGCTAGAAGTGCCACATGTGTGTCTCAAGATGAGGACAAGTGCAATGCTATCAATCTTTTGGACTTGGTAACTGCACTGTTCCTTTGTTCAGACAGTGCTCTTCAGCAGGACTTGGCCCTGAAAATGTCACTCTGTCAGTTTGCTGTCCCGCTCTTGCTTCCAAACTCTGAAACAAGAGAAATCACAATGATGCTGTGGTCTATGCGCGACATTGTCCGAACTTTCAGACCCTCTCAGCAGGCGTTCATAAAGTCATACTGCGATGAAAGACTTGTGCTGTCTGATATTCCTTTGGTATCGTTTGTCAGGCTGGGAAAAACATCTTTGTCCAAATCTCAGATGTTGAACAAGTTGCTGTGCAACAATCAGCAGATTCATCACACATTTTGTCACCGTATCATGGCATGTTGTGATGTCCCCAGAAGAATTTCAGATGGACTGGTGGAAATCAGCTGGTACCTTCCGTGTGGGAACAGGAAGATAGATAAATTCACAGAACCATTGGCTTTTACCAATCTGAGAGGAGATATCAAGGCTTCTGAAAGACAATTTGCATTCCTCTGTCAGGCATCTGCAGCTGTTTACATCTGCTGTGATGAATCAGAAACTAATTACTTCAAGCATCTGGAAGGAAAACATCTGGAAGCAAATATCTTTTTGATAAGCAGCACACAGGGAAAAAGCTATAGACTCAAACAACTGACTGTGAACCCAAGATTAAAGATGACTGATATTAGTCAGATTAAAAAGACTGATACCGAACTACTAAAGGTACTCCAGGAATCAGTCTCTAAAATGCTAGTAAGCCCCCAAACCAAAAAAGTGTCATTGGCAGATTTGGCTTACACAGCTCACTGTTGTCAGATTCTCGTTGATGAGGATAGGGATGAATGCCAGACTGCTTGGGAGAATGCGAGTAAAATCACTGCAAAGGTAACTAACATCTCTGAATTCAAAGACAAGCAACTGCCTTATCAGGGAAACATCTGGAAAGCAATTTCATGGGTGGAAACTGAGTGCTGGAGGCTTCGTAAAGTTGGAAACAATAACCCTGACAATTACTGCGAGTCCATAAAAGAAAAAGAGAAAGAGCTGAGGAACAAGCAGCGAAGTTTTGAGATGACAACTGCAGTGGAACGCTTCCACCATGGGATGACAACCTCAGAGGTTCAACGCTACCATTTTCTCAAATGGCTGGAAATGGAACTGGATAACCTGTCCAGGCATCAACTGTCAGCTCTCCAGGATCGATACAAAGAGCTTAGGCAGAAATCTCTCAAAGAAACAAAAGAAATTGTGGAAACTGACAACCAAATTTCAGCTTGCTCTTTAAGAGTAGTCCACTTTGTCAGAGAGTGTGGGCAGCTGTATAATAATGTGAGTTGCCTGCCAGAATACAGTCATCAGAGAAAAAACATCGAACAGCTTCCTGGACAGTGTGCTCAGATGATGCTTGATGGTTTCCCTCTTGAGCTTGTTGATGGAGATGCAGCAAACATCCCAATAAAATGGATCAGCCAGGTACTTACTGAATTGCACAACATTATGAATTCCAGTAGCAAGCTTAAGGTCATCATAGTCATTGGAGCTGAAAATTCAGGTAAATCAACTTTGCTCAACACCATGTTTGGGGTCAGGTTTGCCGTCAACGTGGGTACATGCACCAGAGGGGCATTCATACAGCTGATCAGTGTCAGTAAAGATATCAGGAAAGAGCTGGGCTGTGACTGCATCATGCTCATTGATACAGAGGGCCTGAAACCACATCGGATGGTTCGTGATGATCACAGCCACGAACGTGACAAAGAAGTTGCGAGCCTTGCAGTGGCACTCAGTGATGTTGTAGTTGTCAGTATTTCCAACGACAGCTCCAGAGAGAAAGACCTCTGGGAAATGGTGTGTCATGCTTTTGCAAGGCTGAAGGGTGTTAGCAAGAAGAAGCCAGTGTGTCATTTTGTACATACAAACATGTATGACATGCCTGCTTTGGAGCAGCTGAAGAGAAGTAAAGAGCTGATGGAACAGCTCAATGAAATGATCGGAAAAGATGTTAAAATGAAGAAGGCCAACATCAATAAGCTCTCAGATGTGATCAAGTTTGATCTAAACAATTGGAGCTGGTACATTCCTCCAGTGTGGGATGGGACTCCACCAATGGCTCCTGTCAATGTTGGCTACAGTGCAACTGTCTATACTTTGAAAAAGGTTCTAATAAATGACCTCCAAAAGTGCCCGGAACGAGGGGATCTAATTCAATTCATCGGGAAGGTAGAACAATTCTGGAAGAGTGTGTAAAGAAAATACAGGAAACTGATATGGACTTAGTATATGGCCATAAGCTATCTGACCACAAAAAAGTATTTATTTTCAATATTGTTCACTCATTTTTGTTATTTACAATGTGTTTTCTGAGTCATTAAACGCTGTACAAATGAAACATCAAAGAGGTATATATGCATACTGTGTATGCTTACATAAATAACCATGTACTATGAGGCAGGTTGTCAGTTAAATTTCACCAAGAGGAAAAATGGTGCAAGGATATGAAACTGATATTCACTGTGTGGTAGACACAAATCACTAGTAATTGTTCTGAAACAGGTATCAAAAAGATATTAAAAATATTGTTTCAGATGCTACTCTGCATAATAAATATTGTAACTCATAGCAAAACATTCATGTTTTCTATGTGTATTAGATATTTCACAGTTAAAGCATTCAAGTTTAAGATGAAGATTGTATAAGTGGCATTAAAATATTGAAATTCAGAAAATACATTTTTACATTCATATTAATGTTTCAACAAACTTGTAGATACTAAACTGCATAGTTAGTGACCAATTCACCCAAATTACAAATACAATGAAGAAACAGAAAATACATCTTATAATTGAAGTTTCACAGTATCTCGTCAGTGCAAACAGGATCTTATTTTTTCAGGCTTTTAAATGCAATTCTTCTGCAAATTCATATGAATGTAAACTTTTAAAGACACCATAGGTTTGGTCTATTCCCGCTGAAATATCACTCTCATCTCTCGTTACACACACGATACATATTAGATTTATACAACAGTAACACATTTAAGGGATTTTTATAAGAGGTTTTGCACGTAACTGAAAAAACACCAAGATGTCTTTGTACACGTGAGAAAAACATTAACAGTCCGTAGTCTTGCCAGTGTTGTGTTTAGTGCAGTAGTGTTGTGTTTACTGAAGAATCAACGAGACATCATTCTCACAAACTCTGTGGAAAGAGAGAATATATTTGCATTGTTTGTTGGGAAAAGGGCACTACCACAGTCATCTTAAAAATATTTAATAAGATTATATCATCCCTAATTGTATTACCCCCCCCCCCCCCCCCCCCCCCCCCACACACACACACACACACACACACACTCACACAAACACACCACCACCACCGATCTTAACTAAGAGATAAATTGTATCACCTTCAAAGTCCACCTGTCCATCCCCGTTGAGGTCAACATCTCGCAGGATCTCATCAATCTCGCGGTGGTTGAGCTGCTCACCCATTAGCTTCTTCATGGCTTCCCTCAGCTCTCCAAGGCTGATCTGACCATCGCCATCAGAGTCAAACTAGAAAGCAGAATGGAAGGACTTTAAAAGGAAAATAAGCATTTAAAAAAAGCAAAACAAAAACATTTTGGAGTGTCAGTTTGAGGGAAGGCCTACTCAGGTTAAGCTGGGCATACACTGTGCGATTTTTTGCCCATTTTGAGCAGATTTTTCCGTCGTTTTGGGGATCGGCCCGAGTTTCTCCTGTGTCGTGCATCGTGTAGTATACATGGGGTAACGACAAGCGATTAACGCCTCACGACCAGCTCCCAATCATCAATCGTATAGTTGCAAGAAAATCAAACCTGTTTGAAATCCTGTCGGCCCTCATGAGGGTGTCAACGCAGCCTCTCACACTGTGCATGCGCAAACAGAAACGGAGCAGCATGGCAGTGCAGCGTGTAGAACTTTGGCAAGCTCATCTGAGCCTTTTCGATGTGGCCTCACAAAATTATCATGACCGGACCAACCGTGAAAAGAGTTGGATGGACTCATTGCTAGTCAATGTTTTTCGTTAGCAATTTAACAAAGTTGATGGTGGTGGTGTGCGTGTGTCTGTGTCAGTTAAAGAGAGAGAGTGAGAGCGAGAGACAGATTTTGTGTTATAAGCTTCATGTTATGGACGCACAGTGTGCATCGTCACCTACAAACTTCTCACCCCTGCGATTCAATCGTACAGTTTGAGCAGGAGCTGAATAACGCAACTGAAACAATCGCACAGTGTATGCTCAACTTTAGCATGGCTGAGGTATGGACCTCAGTCATTTGTTGCACCTTAAATAGCATACATTAGGAGAAAAAACACTGGACCGCATTCATTTCTAAACCCTAGTTTAAGCCTGGATATGGGTCAGGGATAGCTCAGTAGGTAGAATGGTTGCCCCATGATCGGAAGGTCAGGGGTTCGACTCCACTGAACAGCTACCCTGAGGTACCCCTGAGCAAGGTACCGTCCCTACACACTGCTCCCCGGGCGCTGCATTGGTGGCTGCCCACTGCTTCACTGGGTGAATGGGTTAAATGCAGAGGAGTAATTTCCCTATGGGGACTAACGCATATACACACACACATGGTTTTCTGTTTTGCTAAAATAAAATTGCAGACCTCCTTGAAGGCGTCCCGTAACTCTTTAACCCCAATCATGTCTGCAGTCTCTGCAAGCATTTTGGGGCCCATCAGTTCCACAAAATCCTCAAAATCCACTCTGCCACCACCTAGAAGAAAGATAAATATGCATGCATAGTATGATTATTTACTGAAGATCCAGTGGTACGGAGTTAATTGTGCATGCATATAAGACAGAGCTTAGCAGACCCACGTCAATATGTTATAAACAGAAGTCATAATAAGAGCATATTTGTAGTGATGTGAAAATATCCAATGAAAACTGTCCACTGCAGCCATTAGCTGTGTTTAAGACATGTCTATAATTTAACTAGTTTATTTGTATCATCTGGCTTTATGCTTAATTAAAACGGCGTATCATCTGCATAGGAATGAAAATGGAGTGTTTTATAATAATACTGTAAGGGAAGCATCCATAATGTAAAAAGTTATGGTCCTAGCACAGAACCCTGTGGAACTGTGATTAACATTTGCATGTGAGGAAGACTCGCCATTTATATGCACAAACTCTACTGCAGTGATTCAAACCACTGCAGTACAGTTCCTAAGAAGATGATTCATCATTCATATAATTCACTACACTATTTCTGTGCTATGATGCACTCTAAATCCTGACTGTAACTCTTCAAAGAAACCTTTTCAAAAGCTCATTTAACTACTTGACAACTTTCAGGAATTTTGGAAATAAATAAGGCTATAAATGAGAAATGATTTAAGATTTATGTTTTAATTCATGGTAAAATGTCTTTGAGCAGTTTTGTAGGGTCTAGAAGACACATTGACACATTGCTGATATGAAGTTTACTCATACAGTACTTAACGACAGTACCAGTGAATATTTTTTCTCCAATAGTTAAAAAGTTATTTGTAAAGAAATTAATTAAATCATTGCTAGTTAATGTAAGGAGAACATTTTGGCAGTTCATCAGAGTTAATAGATTTACAGGTGAAGAAAGGACAAACAGACATTTTGGACATCAACTGCTTTGCAGTTCTGCTTTATCCTGGTGCTCCTTCACTGGTCTTCCGAGTGAAAGATTTTAGGGAATTACAGAATTATCTATCTGTGTTCAGGACTCACAGATTTGCTGGCTGAGTTCGATAAGTTCCATCTCTGTTGGCATGTATCCCATAGTCCTCATGCACTCGCCCAGGTCCTTACAGCTGATGAAGCCGTCCTTATCTTTGTCAAATTCCCTGAAGGCCTCACGTAACTCTGCAAGTAGAACACATCAATACAGATTATGCGAAATATTTCCATATCCAAACTTGTCCAAATAAAATTAACCTGAACCTGAACAGATGGTGACACAGATCCCCCTGTCACCATTAAATCATTGCAGAAGAAATATATCAAGTTTCTACTACACTAAACCAAAGTCATAGAATCTATATTTAAAATAGAAATGACTTTTTCATGTGCATGTACGCTGTTAAATTGTGAGCCACTACTGAGGAATAGAAGCGATGTATGAGTGGAAGTTAAATTGTGAATGATTATTCCTCCCTGTGAAAGATAATCTTTCACTTTGTTCTTACACATTTCAATGCAACACAGGGAAATTAAAAAAAATGTTCACAGTTAAACAGAAGGTTTGAAAGGAAGGTAGATGAAAAAGACCAGAGTGGAATGAATGGACTGAGAGACAAGGTGAGGATTTGGATTAAGAATCTGTACCTTCCATCTCTTCTGGTCGTAGATCTCTGTCCTGCAGTGGTGTGGAAGAAGAAAGGGCATACATAAAGAGAAATGAATAGTCAGACAAGTTATACTTCAAATCTGCTCTATTTCAGTCACACAAAATGCTGGAAACATTTTTGCTTCTTGTGCTTTTACTCCTCCACTCCTCTCAATCCTGTGAAAAAAAATTTTTGTTCAATGTTCATCTGCTCAGCCAGAGATTCTATTAGAGGATTATTGGGTTTTGATCTAACTGACCCTAATAGCCTTTTTAGTTGAAAACTGCTGCTACACAGCAGCATTCATGTCCAGTCTCATTCTGCCCCTTCTGCTGGAGAAAGTCTGCTGTGCATATGCTCCACAACAAGCTTTTGAAATACAATGTACTAGCAGCAGATTCCTAATAACATACCACCTAAAACAGGGGTGTCAAACTCAAATACACAGTGGGCCAAAATTCAAAACTGGAACAAAGTCGCGGGCTAACGTTAATATTTATTGAAAAAAAAATCTTCCTCTAGATATAAGAATGAATCTTTTCTTATGGACTCAAACAAGTTTTGCTGAAAAACTGAATATGGAACAAGCAAAGCTTAATACTAAACAATATATATATTAGCTGTATAATACCAGTAGGCCAGCTCTAATAGTAATTTGGTATGGCTTCGCGGGCCAAATGTAATTAGGCTGCAGGCCAAATTTGGCCTGCGGGCCAGAGTTTGACACCTATGACCTAAAAGATCTACCTTCCAAACATGCAGCATGTAACAAAGTTATAAGAAATAAAGAAAAATGAATTACATCATATGCTGAGTAAACTGGTGAAATATTGAATTGCCACTTTAAGAAATCAAGTGAAAATGAAATCATAGAAATAAGAGTGAGTTATGACTTAAACTAAAAATTAATGCAGTAACAAACACGTGCATAATTTCTTTAATAAAATATTCTAATTCTGATTCTGATTCAACATAAAACACCATTTACGGTTGATGTTGAATTGGCTAAAGGAATGCAAGGTGACACCAGGATTTGTACGTGATGTGTTCTTCGAGATTGTGACATCATCAGCAGGAATAATACAGCCCTGGATTAGAGGATGCAGGGGAGCGAACAGTGGCAGGGAGATTACAGCGGTAAATTGTATTACAAATCATGAAGGCTTATCGGTTTTTCATTTCTCTATCTGCCAGCAAATTTTTTTCTCCTCTGCATCTGCAGTCCAGCTGGCTTTTGATTAAACGAACATTAACACACCTGCACAGGCTGAACAGAAAAACGTGTACCACTTTTTTTTTTGTCATACCTTTTGCTAAAATTTGTGACAGATTTATCCACAGACAAAGGCAACGGTTTTCTCCTACCTTTGTTTTTTTGTGGCCCATTACTTACTCGGTTGTATATAGCATTTGTATTTCTATTTTATTCTATTGTATATATTATTTTATTTTATTTTATTTTATTTTATTTTATTTTATTTTATTTTATTTTATTTTATTTTATTTTATTTTATTGCATTCCAGTGTTTTTCTAATTTCTGCTACATAACTTTGCACTTTTGCTGTAACAAAACAAATTTCCCACCTGTGGGACTAATAAAGGTCATCTTATCTTATCATCTTATTACCAATCTACAACAGTTACTACTGCTAAATCGTGACTTTAGAAGACAGCAGAAACTGAGCAGCAATAAAAGTTTATGAAGGAAGGCATATAGCCCGACACAAGAGGATGAAAATGCCACAAGATTTAGGTTTAAATCTTATGTGAGACAAGTTTTGCTTTCAGTCCTCGTTTGCTTAGGTTAAAAAAAAACTTGATTGGGGTTCAAGTTATGGTTTGGGTTGAAATAAACCCGTTTACAAGATTAAGCACATGTTATAGAACTCAGTTTTATCAGTGTCAACACAGTCCCCATCTAAAGTTAATAACGAGATTTCATATTTATTTATTTATTCATTCATTCATTCATATGGAAGAGAATTGACCTGGCCACTTTGAAATATAACTATGATGGTAGTTAAACTTACAGTTAGCATTGCTAATACTGCTAAAAAAAAAAATTATATAAAAATTAAGACAAAATATGAAGTCATGTTTTGTGAAGTTGCATTTTGGATTTTTGAACCCAGAGATGATGAACAACGTTTATCTGATGACACTGTACACTCTTATGTTAGTGATTTGTCAACCCCAAGGTAGGCCTGCCCTAAAACACACCCTGCTTATTTGTGTATTATACCTTAATTAGGACTAAAATGTATAAAATGAACATTATGTTGCAATTGAGAAAATGAACTACAGAAAGCGTTTAAGAGGTCACAGATGAAGTGTGTAACTCAGTGACTGTAATGGACTTCAGTATTAACAAACTTACTCTGTGCTGCTCACCATTAGAAAGAATGCAGGTTTAAGACACTAACACATTGGCTTCCCTTTTTAGACTAGTCTATCTTTTATGTAGTCTTTACTCAAAATGACAATATTCTGATTTGATTAATTTAAGATTTGCTGAAGTTGGCTGGAAAATAAGTTTGCCTGTATTAACACAAGATTTTCAAAAATATCAAAATTTATCAAAATTATTTGCCTGTTTACACATTCGGCAGATTCAAAGCAACATTTTTTTTTATCACACAGTATGGAGTAATGTTTCTGAAAGACTAATGTTCACTCTTCTTTTAGCTTGTTTTTTGGTGTCTGACTGAAATATCAAGCTGTTTGTCTGCTGAATGCTCCACTACATGCACTTGATGGTTGCCTGCTGTGGCTGAAAATGTGGCATATGAAATGAGTGAGGCTGAATCAAGACATAGTCCAAACTCCTGAGAAAAATTACCTAGCTTTTTAGCTGCTAAACGCCTCACTATATTCACAAAGCAGTTCCTTGTTGGTGCTGTGAAAGTGGTGTACAGAAGGTTTATCAGTGTATTTCCTCTGGAAACAGCTGTCCACTGCAGCTGGTGAAACTTGCGTGTCATAAAAGCAAAGCAATCAGCTAAAACGTCTTATAAATCCTAAGCGAACTGCAGAGACTGAGTGTGGAACTGCAAGGGATCACATTCACATTAGACATTTGTTCAATTGTTATCATATACTGCTTGATGTAAACTGCAAATTTAAACTGCGGTTGTCAATCAGTTGATAAACGAGACAGTGACTCTGCAAGGCAGTAGTTAAATATATCAATAGACTATTTCAAATCACACACCCAAAAAGATTTTTTAGGGTGAGAGGAGGGGTACACCGCGGTCTGTTATACGGCTAACACAGAGAGACAGATTTTAGCATTCTCACAGAAACTCGCATTCACCTTACGACCAATACAGCAAAGAAAATAGTATTTACATAACCACATTCTGAATACTCTTTTTTCATACTTTTATACTTCTCGCCCATTTTCACTTCAAATGGCATCCAGTATCACCTCGGATCACACACCACTGTCCTAGGAGAGCTTTTAAACTAGTTCCTTGTCTGTGTCATTTCCACTTTCCCCATGTATGACATTAATTTGTAATAAGAGGTGCGCATAGAAGACTCCAAGACTATAAAGATACCTGAATCTGGACAAATTTTTGGGTCTCATTATCATTATCCTTCTTTTATAGCTGTGAAAAAACATAGTTTTATATGTTTCAACAGTTTTTATTTCTTATTTCATTTTAATTATTTGCTGATTTTTTGTTTTTGTTTTTCGTTAGTTTTAGTTCGAGGTTTAGTGATTATTATTTTTTTAATTATAATATGGAGTGGGGTTTTTTCATGGGTAGTCACAGCCTTTGATGTTTAGATGTCTATCTCACTAAGCTCAACTGACATGAGAATGACCAAAACATGTCCTTTCTCGCATGTTTTTATTCAATTTAGTTTGGCTATTTGTGTAAAAAGTCATTTCAGTGTACAACAACTTTACTCAAAATAGTAGAATACATATAAGTTTGTAAGTAAGAGGCCCTCAGAACATTTTAAAACATTTCTATAGATATGATTGAATGTTGCAGTCATGACTGTGCAGTCACAGTTCGATTTCGTGATTGGTGGAGATGAAGGGCAGAGGAGCCGTGACGATGACCTCAGCTTTACCTTAACCTTCCTTTGGATGGCACTTTGGAAATGGATGGATGAAAGGATTTATGGGAGATTTTGGCAATGACAATTCTGGCAGTTCTGTAATGTTTGTGTGGTGTGTTTGTAGTGTGGGTAAATACATACAAGCTGACTTTGGGCGAAGCCCTGTCTGAGGAAGATACATGCAGGCCCCACTATGTCATGCAGCATGTTGCAGTTCTTAACCAGAGCGCACAGGGGTTCATCAAACTCACGCTCGTTCCCTCCTTCCTCCTCATCCTCTGTGTCCATCTCCCCTGCACCACCCAGTCCCCCCAGCATGGCAGCAGCCAATGGGGCACCACTTTGTTCTATGGGTGACATTACCTTAGAGGAGAGGAACCAATCGGATTATGAAACACATGAAGCTATTACCTAAATTTTGGCAAATTTGCCATTTTTTGTACTGTTACAGACATTTTTAATAGATTTATTTATTTTGTATATTGCAAATAAAAGCAAATTTGAAACGTCTCTTGTGTCAAGTAGAGATGAAATAGGAAATTGCCATGAAATCCTAGTTTTAGTTATCCAAGAACAACAAAATGTTTCCTTACCTTCTTCTTTTTACTGTTCTTTTTAGAAGTCTGGTTAGTGTTTCCCATCACCCTGCCCTCTTCTCCCTGTCTTCCCCCCTCCCTTCCCTCCTTGCTGGTCCTCACACTTCTCCAAAGTTTATCCTCCTCTTTTCCTCTTTCTCACCCTTCTCTGTTCAAACGTCACATGAAACTCCAAAATCCATACTAGATCCAATGTATCCTAGGTGGCAACGCCTTTTATCGCCCAGGAAGGAGGAGGGCAAATGTTTCCACTTGCACCTCTACTACAAAAAGCGACTCCTCTCAGTGCATGTGCTTCGGTCCCAGATCCTATTGGTCCAGTGGTGTGTATATGATGCCACATTCAGTCCCATGGGTTGTTGGCGGCTGCCATGATGAGATTTGAAATGTTTACGGTGATATTATGGAATCGGGGCAGGGTGATGGAGATTGACGGGTTGGGGTGGGAGAGTTGGGTCATATCTGAGCTGAAACAACCTGCTGCGCCAGACTCTGGCTCTGATTGCATGACTCGACCATTTTCTCTCTCCCTTTCTATCCCTCTCTGTCTCTCTCACACACAGACACGGGCATCCGCTATGTTTTTCCCTTTATCTGTAACCCCCTTTTGCTACAAGTGATCCCTTGAATTTGGACCAACTTAATCTAATCCATCCCACCCACCTTCCCCTCTCTCTCAAACAAACATCGTGCTTATGGTTTCCAAATGACTAGTCTGGCAAAGCTTTGTGTGTGTGTGTGTATGTCTCTAAGTCAGAAAGAGAGAGAGATAGAGAGAGAGGGAGGGAGGGGGTGGTAGAATTATGGATGAAGAGTTGGCTGTCTGTTTAATCCCCAGCAGTTCAGATTAGAAGGAAAGAACTATGCTGACAGGCTACGAGAGCATGGGGCTGCAAGTAGAAGAAATAGAAGTGGAATATTTATTTTACACAACTAGTCACTGTGAGACAAAAAAAAAGGCGATTAAAAAAATTAAAACACATGGAGACACGCTGGGAAAGAGAAAAGTGAAAAGAGAGGCACATAACAGTGCATGCGAGAACATTTTTAGAAAGTAAAATTGCAGGGGCGTATAATAAAACCAGTGAGTGTAACTGTATTATGTAAACGTCTGACTTAGTATAGACACTACCACAACAACTACTACTAGTGCTACTAAAAATAATTATAGCTTCATGGAATTGCTGATTATACTGATAATCATAACTGCGTTGCTCGTGAAGCGGTGGGAGCATTGATGTGGTGCAGATGCTCACCTGCAGCATCTGTCTCTGAATGTAAGTCTTCACCATCACCTGCCTTCTACTAGTTTGTACATTTTTGTGTATTACATGCAAACTTTTAACTTTCACATCTGCTCAGTGGTGTCTGTGATTTTGCTGCTTGTCTGTTTATATTCTTGACTTTGATCTCAACCCTGATTAAGTAGAAGTTATATAAATAAAGTTCTCTAAAGCCACCAGATGGCACCAAAGAAGGGGCCAGTGTTATTAATCTTTTATTTTTAGTCTCGCTTCAGACTTGTGGCACAATTGAAAGGCTTTTTTTTAATATATTTTTTGTTATATCTGTGCTTTTAAAGATGATTCTCTTCACCACCGCTTTTTAATTGTTTCCCTTCTAATTGCCCACCATCTATTACGTTCTAAAACCATCAAAGCTTATTCCTTTCTCTCTAGAAATAAAAATACTGGTACTTGTTTTCTTAGGATCATTGTTTGATTATTTTGTCCACTCCAATTCATCTACTGTTCTTTGTTGAAACCGAATCCCAGATTGTTATATATACTGCATTTCTTATATACATGTGTATTGGGTGTAATATGTGTGTCAGAGATTTACGCAGTTTGATGAAGGCTCATCGCTTGCAGCCTTAATCCTCTGTGGTCAGTTCAGGAGAACCAACACATTTTTTGTGTCTATCTACTTTCCCATGTATCTGGTCATTAGACCACCCATTTTCTTCCATCTGTTTCCTGAGTTTAACCTACTTATCTTTTTTCTCAAAATCCCATGTTTTTGATGCTGGTAATCTCTTCTGGGTTCACAAATTACTCCACAGTTACTTGTTATAAAGCAGTTTGTAAAACATTTTTTTTACAAGACATAGTTTCAGCAATTTTTAATATGCCTATTATCTAAATTGTATTCCTAGGCAACACTCTGCATTGCCTCAGTATTGCCAGTAGAGTGCAGCAAAGCTAGGTTGTTGAAAATAGTGGGATTAACACACGCTTAACTGTAATACATATGCACTACCACTAGATGCCAGTATCATCCCTAACTATGGAGGACCCAAATCCATCATATTAGTAAAAGAAAAAAAAGCTACATTGTATCAAAAGAAGCAGTGGGATAGTGAGCATAGAGAGTGCTATAAAGAGCTAAAAAAAATCCAGTGAATGAGATCAAAAGTTAAATTAAAAGTCTCTTCATGCATGCTAGCGTAGCTCTCACGATCTACACGAGAGATTGATTTCCTCTTAGTGCAATACACCCAAAGTGCAATAGTACAATTCCTAATCAAGAACTATTGTCTCTGGTATAAAATCTATTACTGAACCTCTACTGAAGTTTTTTCTAAAAGATATTATAGCATCAACACCTCATTTCATTAAAGAGACAAAGATGGACTAAATTGCTTGAAAAATCATACAAAATCAACACTGACACTGAGAGTCTTTATGCTTGCAGTCCAAATGAAACTGTTTTAATTTCAATCTTCAAATGTTTCCCAAAGTGATTCCTGTAGTCTACCTCCCAATAATTCTAAAGCATGGCAATCAGATGGAATCAAGATTTAATGAAATAACGTATCATCCCTCAATAATCAGCACTGCCTACAATAATGCTTTAAAATCTGAACTGCTTACACCTAAAATATCAACTGGAAAGAATAATTTTTTCCACTTAATTTAACCGCTGTCACAAGAAACTCAGAGACATTACCAATACTGACACATCTTAAAATCTGAGTGATGACTAAGTGGAATCACTGTGATTTTGAAGTGCTTGAACAATCAGAGATAATTGTAAACACACTTTTCAACCTATCAAACCAAAACATACACGAAAGGAAACTTCAGATGTGGAAAATGTAGTGAGTGTAACAACACTTTAGATGTTAAGTAGAATATCCAAACAAGAGTCACAGAACTGGGCACATAGAGTCTGTCTTAGCCAAACACAACTATGAAGCCAATCATGGCTCTCCTGCTGCTCCTCCTGCTGTTCACTGGACTTGAACATGTAATTCTTTCTGCTATTTCTGCCAGGGAATTTTATCAAATAAATAGATGTTGGATCTCATCACTAAACACAATGACACCTGCTGGGCTGACTAATGATTTTAGCTCAGATCTTCTCTGAATAAGTATGAATATGAAATGTAATAGTATAGAAAACTTTAACCCCGGATGTATTCACTCTGCTCTGTTTTAAAATGTATGAATGTCATCACATGAGATCAGAAACAATGTCAGATTGCTGTAAATGTTACAACGTTCAGTTTTGTTTCATGCTCTGATGAAGGCCACAAGGCAGAAATGCTAGCTTGTTAGTTGGCATGCCAAAAAAATTGGTGAAATTGAGATTTTCCTGCTATTTCTTTGAAGCTTTGTGCTTGTGCTGCCTCTTAGATAGTCATGCACAGATTACTTTAGATGAACTGGACCAATGAGTTCAAGTGGTATTAAATAAGGATCTTGTATTAATGTTTATGTGCATCTCTTGAAAATCACCCAGAATACAGAACAGAGGTTCTTTTGCTCTCCAAACAACAACATAAAAGAAGCGCTTCCACCATGCCTTCATCAGCAGTTAAACCTCGCGCTGCTGCTCTGCGCCGTCGTGTTTTTAACTCCTCCACTGCTGAACATTTTTCAACAGTCTTTGACCAGATCTGTAAGATCCCGGATTTTTTATGCAGCCAGACTGAGGAACTGAGCTCATGGTTTTATTCTACCTGTCAGACTGCTTTGGACACTGTGGCTCCATTAAAAACCAGACGGCCTAAAACAAAATCTGAGCCCTGGCTGAACGACATGACCCGAGCTGTCAGGCGCGACTGCCGTCGAGCTGAGCGCAAGTGGAAAAAGGACAAACTAGAAGTGTCGTTCCAGATGCTGAAGGACTGTTGGCGCCAATATCAAAGAACTGTAAAAGATGCCAAAAGAAAACACTTATCTGACATTATTTTGTCAAACTGTCACAACCCGCGTGTTTTATTTAAAACTATTGACTCTGTTCTTAATGCACCTTATACTGACTGTATCGAGCCCTCATCAGATGCCTGTGAAAATTTTTTACACTTTTTTATTGAGAAGGTCTCCTCCACAAGGGCTCAAATCTCTCCTTGTGCTTATGACCTCTCAGTCTCTGTTTCCTGCTCTGCTGTCTTTGACAGGTTTGAGCCTGTGACTCTGTCCTTTTTAAAAGAGACTGTTGGTCATCTTAAGCCTGCAGGGTCTCCAAATGATGCTGTCCCTCCTCGACTTTTAAAAGAGGTGTTACCTACAGTTGGTCCTGTGGTTCTTGAGCTGGTAAACCATAGTCTGATGTCAGGTGTTGTCCCTAAAGATTTTAAACATGCAGTAGTCAAACCCCTGATTAAAAAACCTGCTCTTGATCCTACGGTTCTTGCAAACTACAGGCCTATCTCCAAACTACCTTTTCTTTCCAAAATTCTGGAAAAGGTAGTTTACAGCCAAATAATGGCCTTCCTGGAAAAGCAAAATGTTTTAGAGGTTTTCCAATCTGGTTTTAAACCCTTTCATAGCACTGAATCAGCCCTTTTAAAAGTTTTTAATGACATATTTTTAGCGACTGATGCTGGGGACTGTGTTGTTCTTGTGCTTTTAGATTTGACAGCTGCGTTTGATACAGTGGATTATGCCATTTTATTCTCTCGTTTGGAGCACTGGGTGGGCATTAGGGGCACAGCACTGGAGTGGCTCAGGTCCTACTTGGCGGGGCGAACTTTTTGTGTCAGCCTTGGTGACTATGTGTCGTCCTCCGCTCCCCTCTTGTGTGGTGTCCCACAGGGCTCAGTTCTAGGCCCCCTCCTCTTCTCTTTATATCTGCTTCCTCTTGGTTCTGTACTGAGAAAGCACGGCATTCGTTTCCACTTTTATGCTGATGACTGTCAGATCTATGTCCCTCTAAAGAAAAAAGGCAGATACCTTACACAGCCATTACTTCAGTGTCTCAATGACATTAAGGCTTGGATGTCTGTTAACTTTTTAAAATTCAATGATAAAAAGACAGAGGTGATGGTTTTTGGTAGCCCCACTGAGACCCCCAATGTGTATGTAGATTCCCTGGCACAGTATGTTAAGCCAACTGTCACAAACCTGGGGGTCAAAGTGGACTGTGATCTGAAGTTTGATAATCAGATAAAAGCAGTGGTAAAATCAAGCTTCTTTCACCTCAGGCAGCTGGCAAAAATAAAGCCAATTCTTTCACGGCAGCACTTTGAGACAGTGATCCACGCCTTTGTTAGCACTCGGCTGGATTACTGTAATGCACTTTATATTGGGGTCAGCACATTATATATTAGTCATCTACAGAGGGTGCAAAATGCCGCAGCTCGTCTTTTAACTGGCACTCGAAAGTTTGAGCACATTTCCCCTGTTTTAGCTTCACTTCACTGGCTGCCCATTTCTTTTAGGATTCATTTTAAAATTCTTTTATTTACTTTTAAAGCTCTCCATGGCCTCGCCCCATCTTATCTCTCTGAGCTGCTACAGCCTTATACACCCACCCGCTCTCTCAGGTCAGCTGATCAGCTGCTCCTGCATGTACCCAGGACTGGGCGTAAACTTAGAGGAGATCGTGCTTTTGCTGTAGCAGCTCCAAAACTGTGGAACGAGCTTCCTTTAGAGATTAGACAGGCCAGTTCTTTATCTGTTTTTAAGTCCCTCTTGAAAACCCACCTTTTTACCCTGGCCTTTGACACCACGTGAGATGTTGGTTTTTTATTTATTTTTTTTTATTTTATTTTTTTATTTTTAGTTGTTTTTAGGTGATTCAATGCTGTTTTATATTGTTTTTGTTTCAATATAGGGCTGTTTTAATTTTATGTTTTATGTGTTTTACTTATTTATTTTGCTGTTTTCTGTTATTCTATTGTTTTAACTTATTTTCTGTACAGCACTTTGTTCCTGTGCTGGGTATTTTAAAGTGCTCTATAAATAAAATTGGATTGGATTGGATTGGATCAGCAGCTTGGTGTGAGCACAAAGCCTTTCAGCCACAAAACCCCAAACAAAGCAGCTGGGTGAGAATTCATGTGCCATCCCTCGACAACCGCAAGCATACCAGATGCCTGAAAGACAAGGATGGAAGACAGGCCAACTGAAAATCCAGTGCTGGGCTGTAAACAGCATGATGGACAGATTCCAAAACAGGATTTTGCATGCTATGCAACCAGCTTTAGGGTGGGTCAGGTCAAACATTTTGCCATTTGAGATGGGGGATGTCTATGTGTATTTGCATGCCCACTTTTTGCACAATGACACACAAACAAAGAAAAAAAAAGATCTCATAGTAAGGTCAGTGGAGCAAAAAAGGGTGCTTTCCGATTTAAAATATGCAGACACACAAGTTTATCACAAAATGAACAAACAAACAAACAAATAAAAAGCTAAAGAAAAATTGCTAAAACGGTTTTGAAGTCTTTCTATAAATCAGCTGCAGCCTGAACAACCATCTTTAATGGAAACATTAAGAGTTCCTTTCTTCATTGGTTTTTTTCTATTTCTGTTTCTGTTTCTTTTCATACCTTTGACCTTAAATGTGCGATAATCTATTGAGTTGTGGCTGAAGTTAAGCTAAATTGAGCGTAACCCTGTTGAACAGAGATAAGACTGAGCTGTAACACAAACATAGCTCACAGCAAACATATTGATGCGTGAAAATATATATCTGCGACAACACAACAATGGAGACAATTATTAAACTAGAAGAACTCACGCTCTGTTTTGAGTATTAGCACTTCCCATTCTATTACATTTCAAAGCGTAATTGTAGAGACAAATACCAAACCGTGTTCTCTAGGTATAAAATAATACTTATGAAGTCAACTTAACTAACTGCATCAATGTACTTTAATGTAAGTGTGGCTGCAACAAATTGTGAGCCTTTTTGTCTCCATCTTATTTTATTGGTTTTACAAGCCACATTTTTACTTATAATTCACTCTAGACTTCCTGCTTACCACTAAAAGTCAGTCACAAACCCAGTAACTGACTATAAAACATACACAGCGACTAGCAGACACTAGCTTGGGAACATAGTGGAGAAAAAAAAGTAGAACGAGACACATGTGGCTCCATGGGCCTGACCTCTGACAGTGATTTATCATTTTAGCCAGATCAATCTGTAGACGAATATGAATATGTCAGTTCTTCAGACCAGAATTTGGATCAGTTATCACAGCAACTTGAGCATAAAGTTACATCGTCTCTGAGTCTTGTCTGTTTAAACAAGATTAAATGACAGAAAAAAATGTTTGTGGGAGGAAGTGGTTGCGACTTGTGCACTGATAAAACAAAGAACAATTCAAGTGGAGAAACTAGCGCATGATCATCATGTTTCTTTAGAGTTTACTCTCATATTACTGATTCAGTCAGGATAGAATAATACTATCTAATATGTCTTATATTAGCAAAACACATGGGGAGGAAAAAGTGTGATAAGAATACAACTGAAACCACAGTGTGACCTGTGATATGACACAAATATCATAATTAACTCGTTTTACCTGATGTATGCTGCCTGTGTCTTAGATCAGCGGTCCCCAACCCCCGGGCCACGGACCGGTACCGGTCCGTGAGTCGTTTGGTACCGGGCCGCGAGAGTTGAGGCTCAGGTGTGAAATGTATAGTTTTCAGGGTTTTTATCGGTTTTCAGCGTTATTTTGTTATCGTTTTTATCGTTTACTCGGTTTTCCTGGGTCTTTTCACGTGTGTTATGAATAAATTTTCTTTTTTTCGGTACTGGTACTAGTTTTATTTTGTTGTATTTATCCGCGACACCTTAAAGGCCGGTCCATGAAAATATTGTCGGGCATAAACCAGTCCGTGGCGCAAAAAAGGTTGGGGACCGCTGTCTTAAGCTGTGTCCCAATTCAGGATCTGCACGCTTGAAGTACGCATTTTATGTGCGATTACGTCACCGCCACGCGACGACGGCTGTCCCAATTCGAAGTGTACTTCAAATGCATACTCCAAATGTGCCGTCGATTTCCCCAAATATCAAGCGTGGTCCGGTGCATGCTTCGTGGTCCCATATATCCCACAATTCATAGCGCGGCCGTGGGTGTGGATAATTTTGCCGCGAAATACGGCAGAAGGGAGCGGCCGAAGAGTGAACTGTCAAAAGTAAGTACTGAATATGACGTCCCTTATTTATGTGCGAATGTTTAATAACGAAGAACATTAAAACATTGCTGTTGGCAAAGTTGTGTGACATTAGTGATGTTTGTACTTTCAGCGTTAACTTAGTTGTAAAGCCTATATATATATATATATATATATATATATATATATATATATATATATATATATATATATATATATATATATATCATAATAATCTGACAATAACTATAATATTGGCCATATTATATTTACATTACCACAGTGAGATGACTTTAGTCTCATGAACAACAAGAGCTAATTGTTATTTACTCACTGCTCTTGTAATGACTGTTCAGTACAGGAATGAAGCCCAACAATCATGTTTTACAGTCCTGTGGTCTCGGCCTCAGATACTCAACTAATCAAAGTGATGTCATGACAAAAATGAACGAACAAAAAAACATTTTTTATCCTTCATTTCTGTCACACAAAGCTGTATGTAACGTTTCTCGCGGTTAGTATCATGGTTGCTAGGCAACCTGAACAGCCTCTCACTTCCGCACTTCTTGTACTTATAGTACGCACCGTACGTAGTGTGCGTAGTGCGCGTAGTGCGCGTAGTTCAAGCGTGCAGACCCTGAATTGGGACACAGCCTTAGAGGGCTAATTCCACAATTCTACTTCCTCTGTTTCATTAGTTAGATTTATCCCAGCTGTGTTCTCACCTGTTTCTGGCCATTATCATTATCCAGTCTAACCCCTCAGTTTCTTATCTTGTTGTTAAATAGTACAACTCCTCGAGTGTGTTCCCAGTTCAGTGTTCGGTTCACCTGTCAATATAATAAATCCATGAGTCCTCTCTCCATTTTTTCACACACTAGTGAGACAGTTGTAGCGGATGGCTGACACTCCCTAAGCCTTGTTCCGCAGGAGGTTTGTTCCTGTTAAAAGGGAAGTTTTTCCTTCCAGCTGTCACCAAGTGCTTGATTATAGGGGTCATCTGAGTACTGGGTTATTTTATACATTTGGTACATTATTGTATTATTTACAATACAATACTTTACAGTATGAAGTCATTCTTAGGCAAGTGTTGTTGGGATCTGGCACTATATAAATAAAATGGAATTGAATTGAACTGAGAGCAAAAAGACAGTAACAGTAAAACAGAGATTGCTGCAGGTTGCTACAACTGAAAAGAACACATGTTGGCTGTTTTTTATTGCTACCCACTTTTGTTTTTTTGTTTTTTTGTCGTTCACTTTGATTTTCATGACATACTTTATACTGAGATGTCATGTAAGAGTTTTAACAGAACTTCGTTTCTTTTTCCCCCTTCTTTTTGCTATTATTAACAGCTTCAGTACATGTCTTCACTAGCCTGTGATCAGATTTTTGATAACTGGCTCTGGCTTGCCTTTTGTGGCTTTGAAGAATTAAATATGCTGGATCAATGTTACCAGGAATAACTAAATGATGATCACCACATGAGCTTGGCTCTTTTATGGAGTGTACGGTGAATTGGCTTAGTGATGCGTAAGCATACATTCATCAAAATCTCATGATTTCTGTTTGAACGGTTGATAGACACGCTAATCAAACCTGAACTCAAAATTGCAGCAGCACTGTGCTGACAGGAGGAATATAACATGCTGGTGTAGTCAGTAAAGGATTCCCATTTAACCTGACATCATTTTACAGGCTGCGACCACATATGGCTGTCTGGATTGTCCCACATTCTCTGCTCTCATTCTCGCCCACTTACCCACTCCCAAAAGGAGGATAATGCCTTTTGCACCTGTCCAGATATTATTTCTGCATTTTCATGTGACCTAAAAGTTAAATGTGGCTTTCCTGTTAAATTAAATCAAAGACTTCTCTTACAAATACAAATAAGGGTCAGAAAGTCGCAGTAATGTCGGAATATGTGTTTGTTTGATTGTTTTTGTTTTTTCAACAGTGAACAACTGTTGCAGCTTTGCCCCAGTGGAAATAGAACAACAGTTAACCCACTTATAAAGCAGTTTTCTAAAGCTGTGCTGGTTATTATACCAATGACCTCGTTGCTTTGTTAAAAATGTTGACCAGTTCAGAAAACTGAGTCTGTGATTTTTAACATATATCAGAAATAAAGGTGTAGTTTTTACTGTTTTGTGATATTATGACGTAAAGCTGCAGCTGTAGCATTTCGTCTTTCATCTTTCTAATATAGCAAATGTGTTTGATCATTCAGAAGTGAGATAATACAATATTTTTCAAAGCCACTGAATACTAAGTTACTAATACTAATTACCAGAAACGTGTGGAGTGGTGTAAATTAGACCCTGTTAAACGGCTATTCACACATACTGGGTAAACAATGGGATACAGTGTTTCCTTGCTGTTCAGTTATGCCTTCATGCAAGTGAGGTGTGGAATCTTGTTTGCTAGAATATATTAGTTTAAAAAGAAGGCCAGCTAATCACTGGCATCTGCTAACATTTCAGTTAGAGGATAAATTTTTAGGATTTATTGAAATAATTTTCTTTCTTTCTATGGTTTCGTGTGGTGGATGCATGTGACATGTGCATGATATTTGGATTTTGCCTACGTATGAAATGAGTTGTTGATTAACTTCTTTCAATTCCTCACTCAAATAAAGCTCTCAATATAATTATAATTATTTGCTGTTTTTCTGTAATTAAGTACACCTTATACAGTTAAAAAAACATTCAAACTTTTAAACACATTTATAAACAGAAGTAAATAAATAATCCCTGAATATGTGCACAATGTATCTCCTCAGTCAGTGACTTTGTGATTCTTAGGTTTGTTCCCTGGCCTTCTGTGTAAGTGTGTCGTGTCTCTAGTATAGGTTTTGTTCTGTCTATACGTTTAGTCGTCTGTCTTCCCGGTCAGCTGTCTCCTTGGTCTGCGTTTCCATGCCTGTCCTGGGTTTTCCTGTCTTATTTTGATAGTCCTTGTCCTATGTCAGTGTTTTCTGCTTTGCTTTCTCCGTCTGATTATCCTCCTGTTTCCCATTCCTTCATTACCTTCTGTGTGTATATATAGCGTGTTTCCCTCGGTCCCTGATCGATCTGTCTGCCTCTTTATTTCAATAATAACGTATACTTTATTGATCCGTGTGGGGAAATTCCTCTCTGCATTTAACCCAGTGAAGCAGTGGGCAGCCATTGGGCGCCCGGGGAGCAGTGTGTAGGGACGGTACCTTGCTAAGGGGTACCTCAGGGTAGCTGTTCAGGGGAATCGAACCCCCGACCTTCCGATCATTGGGCCACCACTCTACCTACTGAGGTATCCTTGCCCTTTTCCTTGCCTCGTTCCTTGCCTTAACTCTCCATCTTCAGGTCATTTGTTGCAGTGTTACTGTTTCTTTGTATTTTTTCACCGACAAAATAAAGGCTCTCCTTTTGTTATTATTTGCCCTTGCCACCGTGCCTGCATTTGGGTCCACATTGTATTTGCCAATCACTGTTGAGTTCTGCATTTTCTTGTCCACTTGAACAAGCCCAGCACCGCGAACACCCCCTGCATCCCCACATAGCTGGAACACATACGTGTAGCTCTCCTCATGCCATGACGTCTGCTTCGCCAGACGTGACATTTTTAGCACTGATGTTGGACTAAACTACATCTGTCTGCTCAAAGTTTAGTTCCTTCCTTTTAGCTCTAATCTCGCTGCAATAGGTCTCTTCTTTCTTCCTTTATTACATTCAACTATCCTTCACTCTCAAGCCTTTATCCCACACCCAGACATCCAGTAATTCATTATTCAGTCAGTCTGTTGCTCAGTGTATGGATGACTCATCTGAATAAAGAGAACTGGAGATGAAACTAAGAAAAAAGGGGAATTATAAAAACATGTCAAAACACAGCCTAGTTTTCTTTTCAGATGGCTTTAAAGAACATTTAATGATTGTTAGTTTATGACTCTAATCCCAGGTGACATTTTTGACTACTGATCAAAACTGTGTTGCAATTGGTATAGCTATTTCTGCCATTCTCTTTTTCTAATTAAAATGCCACTCAACATCCCCAATAACTAATAAACCTAAAAGGTTTGCTTTTTAATAAAGAAAGGCACAAAGCAGGATTATCATTTGTGCCTCAGAACTGTTATTTTGTTTAAATTTAAACACATTTGATGGCTTGAACTACCGTAAAGCAGCGTTTGCCTTTCATGTTAAAAGGATACAGGGTACACAAGGGTACAGTTAGTCATCATCAGGGATTTATTTTTTAAGGTTAAAGAAATTCCTGTGATGCTTTTACATTTCTCCCATATACAACAAAAAAGCAAACCTGTTGTCAGGACACTTCTAAAAAGGTCAGCTCTAATCTTTCCATTATAATCCGTGGAGGTTTTTTGAAACCTTCTCAGGAAGTGTATTATTGTTATTATTATTATTATTATTATTATTATTATTATTATTACTACTACTACTACTACTACTACTACTACTACTATTATTATTATTATTATTATTATTATTATTATTATTATTATTATTACCAGAGATGGGCGCATTACTGTAATCCGATTACTTTTTCAATTAACGAGTAAAGTAAGGGATTACTATTGCAAAAACGGTAATTAGATTACCGTTACTTTCCCGTAGGAACACTGCGTTACTGCGTTACTAAAACTGTGATTTTTTTTGCGAGAATGTCTCATGACAGTGACGTAAGCGAGTGCAACGTTCCTGACAACAGCTGTGTGTAGATCAACAGTGGATAATATATCGAGTGCCGGAGAGAGTATGAGCGTGCAGCGTTTAAAGCGTGGAAGTACTGACCTTACTTTAAGTTTGATTCCATAAAAAGTGACAAAAACATTAGTGTCCGTTGTGCGTGGGAAGAAAACTTCTTTTTACAGCGAAAAAAACCCCTAAACTTCCGAGCAAGCGCCGAGTGCGCTATGACGTAATGGGAAATTCACAGAGAAACTCGCGGATTCTTCCACTGACCGCTGTGGCACACCTGCACCAGGGTAAACCTCCGCCTACGCTACTCCTGCTTTACAGGTGAAAATAGAGCAAAAGGATCTATTTGAAAGACTGATTGTAAACACAAAAAATATTTTATTTTATGTGCTGGAATGTGCAGAAAATAGGTTTAAATGTTAAACAAATTTCTTCCAGTTAGAGAATGTTGCATATAATTAAATTTTTGCTTGATGCATAAAGTTAAAAGATTAAAACTGATAAAACAAGTTTTAAAAAGAGACTTTTCCATTTGATTACATTTTGTATGATGGATTATGCAGAAAAAGTAGAATTGGGCTGAAAGATCTATCGCTTTATCACCTATTCAGGTTGTAAATCATGTTTTTAAAAAGTAACTAAGTAACTAAGTAATTAATTACTTTTGAAAATAAGTAATCAGTAAAGTAACGGGATTACTTTTTGGGGGAAGTAATCAGTAATTAGTTACTGATTACTTTTTTCAAGTAACTTGACCAACACTGATTATTATTATTATTATTATTATTATTATTATTAAGGATGGGAAAACTGGCTCCGTATGCACTGGTTCCAGCTGTTTCTGCCAAATAGTTTTGGTGTCTAAAAGAAGCTACACAGGCAAAAGAAATATTTTATATATATGAGAATATAAATAACAAGCTTTCGTCTTTTCTTCAGTAACACCACAAACATAAACAGGAAGTGGATGAAACTGGAAGCCATGACTGACAAAAACTATGTGGAAGATTTGCTATTGCAACACATTAAAATACACCAAAAATATCTGGATCAAACCAGTGAGAACAGAAAAAAGTACATGAAACTGAAGTCTTGGCTTATACACACAGAAATTTTTACTATGGGACAGACTACTAACTACGCTGACTACTTATTAAAGACTGCAAAACAAGTTCACAAGGCTGCCACTAACAAATACACACTGTTTAGGTACATTTTCATCTTTTTCATCTGTTTCACACTATGTCTGAATTAAAGCTTGCCCTGGCAGGTTTATTACCCTTCCAATCCTCAAGGAATTTGTGTTTCCTCCGAGTGTTCTGCTGATATAAATTTAAATAATCCTTCTTTAATAATACAGGCTGGTTCTTACTAATGTGTCACCAGTCAAAATATACTCTGTTATGCACACAATTTTCACTACTGCAAACAAACACCTCTCACTACTGCACAACAGATCTAAACGTAATCTAAATAGTTAAAGAGATATGGATATATAATGTTTTAACACTATATTTGTGAGCCATTATTCAAAAAGGGTGCTACTATATATGATTTATACATATAGCAATATGATATTGTAACATCCCATGCCTTATAAGGAAAGACACACCCTTTTAAAAAAAAAAAGAACCCTTAAAAATGACAGTCTAATTATATATCTTGGCTTTACATAGTTCCCAGTTCAGTCACCTACCTGTCCAAAGACAGAGTCAACAATAGGGCGTAGCTTTCTCTTGTCACCTTCTTCCAGCCAGATGTCATCTGGGTCTCCCACTGGGGAGGACAGACTCAAAGTCTTGGCCTTGGGCTTTGGTGGTCTCTTGATGCTAGCTGAGCTCCATCTCCTGAATGATTCAATTTTCTTCTTGATTGAACCCTGGAGAAGAGAGCACAAACAAATCATAAGCGTTCAATACACAGTTTATGATGTACCAGCTCAGAAAAGTTGGCTCTCACAAAATTAATAAAAATGTAGCTGTTGATCATTAATGGTTTAGTTTCTGACAAATATAAGCGTCTTCTGTGATAATGTTGTGTTTAAGTGCATAAAACTCCATTTGGTTTGTAACATTATGAGCTTTAAGCATTGTGGCATTAACTTAAAAAATAAATTAGTTCCAGCCAGACCTCACAAGTTAAACCATGTGGGATGTTTAAGAGCATCATTGACAGGAGTTTGCATATTTCTGCATCTACATGCACTGACCTTCTTCATTAACTTCCCCTCTGGCAACTCCACAGATGATGAATTTTTCACATCAGTCATTTTTACAGTCCTGCTTCAAAGAGACGTCCTCTTCCTCTCTGTGTCACGCTCCTCCTCTTTATCTGTCCCCAGAGCATCTGACACCGGTTGATAATCTGAGGCATATCTCCTACTGCTATCGCTCCTCCTTCTCTCATCCCCCAGTTTTACTCTCTCAATCTTTCACTCATCCTGTACAGTATCTACATCCCTCACACACTTTTCAATCTGTGTGTTTCTACTATCCTTTGCTCGTAGTTGTTCCCCTGTAAATACTTCTGTGTCACACATGTGCTACATTCTCCAGAAAAACCCATCAAGGCACAAATTATTATAAGCAGAAGTCTTCCCAAAATGTAAATAAATATATTTTTAAATGTCTCTTTCCAGTTTATGTAGAAACTGACCCATTAACAAGCAGATATCAAAATATTGAGATGTTTATAAGTGTGTCAATGACAGTGGTTAGCATAGATCTTTTTTGAGCCTGACACCATTTCCTGTCCGTGTTTGTGACATCTCCAGTAATCCCGTATTTATTTCCTCACTCTCACTCTGATCTCGTCTCTTCCAATGTTGATGTAGGCTTGTCCTCAATCCTCTGGACCTAATACTGCTTCCCATTGCTTACTATATTCCCAATATAGAAATGTATCTCGCAAAACAGTGTACAGAATGATAGTAAGAAGTCTCTTAAAGTTTTGGCTCTGAGACCAAAATGTGAAGACGCAGACATAGATCTAGAGAGAAGGACTCCCTTAGAACTGAACCATTCCTAAAATAGGTGGGGCAGGAATGGTTTCAGGAAAAGAAAATGACATGATCCCACAAGAGAATCCAAAAGGAATTCAAAGAGAAACAGAGAAGGGATCAACAGAAAAAGACCCAACATGTAGACACGAAAAATGCTGATTAAAAAAGAAGAAGAAGATTGTTTTCTTTCATATCCTGCAACCTATCTATCTCTCTGTACAGTATAGATTCACAGTAGGGGGATTTATCTATCTATCTATCTATCTATCTATCTATCTATCTATCTATCTATCTATCTATCTATCTATCTACCTATCTATCTATCTTATTTTAAAAAGGTTAAGATGTTTATCAGATTAATGCTAAAGCTGCAATACATCTCTGTAAACAATGTTTCCATGTTTCACTTACTGGGTGTATAAAAAAGCAAATTACTAGCTTTGTTGGGGCAGGAATGGTAAAAGAAACTGCAATTAAGTCAGTTTTCCCATAAGAGAAGCCAAAAAGATGACAAAGCGGGGTGGGAAAGTATAAAAGGAGAAAAATCCAACTGGTGCGGTTAGAAGAAATTAAGATGAAGCACAGTTACTGTAAGGATCTATGAAGAACACTCTACTCCCGTCTCCTTCCAAGCCAAACTACTATCAACATGTTTCATTCTGCATAATTACAGTAATTTATCATTTAAACCATTATGTGGTTTAAATTATAAAGTTGTTTTCACAGAAGACATTTTTAGAAACAGTTGGAAAATGTTCATTGAGGCTGAATTCCATTCATCTGTTTCAATATTTGGTGTTGTACTAGGTTTCTGAAATGGAACAAGGACGAAACATTTGCAAAACACATATTAACAATGATGGACACAATGGGAGAGAACTTACACTGAAATTAGTAAAATAAAGTTATGTTAGTTGTGTGGCACATGCTCCATTTGGCTGAAAGTTTTTGGTACTATCAAAATAACTGCACATGGATTAAACAGACTAAATGTAATATTTTATTAAAAAAATAATGCTGTTGGACATATACCAAAGCATGTGGCCCTTTTGCTCACATTAATCAAATTGGAATTGGGCCTCACACATGTAGAAAAAGTAAAACAAAAATTAGTTTCATGTTGCTACTTGTCTGCATATCTTTTTTGGGGGTATTTTTAATTAAGGTTGTAATTTACCGTTTAGCCTAACTCCTCTTGTCTCTGTGCCTGGGAGAATTGCAAACTGATCACTTAACTGTTGAGTCAGTCTGCCCCAGGGCAGCTGTGGCTACAACTTGCCTTCACCAGTGTATGAAAGTGAGAGTGAATGAATTGTGGTATTGTAAAGCGGTCCCATAAAAGCGCTATATAAATGCAATCCATTATTATTATTATGAGTCATGTGCACGCTTAAATTGCACTATTCTGAGTGCACTTAAAAAAAAATCTGCAGGTGCAAGTGTTGCATTTTGAGGAGAAATTTATTTTGAGCGAAGAAAAGCTAAATTTGAGTGAACAAAATTCATTGCTGCGTGCAAAAAATGTATTTCAGTGTTTGCTATTATCCACACACACACACACAATAGCAGCCCCTCTCGCTCAGTTTTTACATTTGCGCTTGCTTGCAACGTGCTGCTTGCGCTCTCAACATTTCTGCCCGTGTGCATTCAACTCTTTCTGTACACCGTTATATTTGTGCCACAAAACCATCCAATCCCAGACTTGGATGCAAAAAAATCTGATTGGCTGTTTTGGTCTTCAATCAGCTCGAAATGATGAAATGCAATATCCCAGAATCCATTTCGTCCAAAACTCGGAGTGGCGGTTTAAAATGTCTGTGAAGGTTCTCAGTCATCCAGGTCATCGTAGTCTAAGGAGCTTGGAAAGAAAAGCGTCTGGACTTCTTTGAGTTGCTTGAAGACGTTTCACCTCTCGTCCGAGAAGCTTCTTCAGTTCTAAGGTCAAATGGTGGAGAGTCCCAGATTTAAACCCAGTGGGAGTTTCCCCCCAAAGAGGGACAAAGGACCCCCTGATGATCCTCTACCTAATCACATGAGCCAAGGCGTGAAAGCGGGTGTGGGTCAAAATCAGCCAGGGTTTCGGGTGAGCTCATTGTGAAACCTGGCCCCACCCTATTATGTGATTTCCTGAGGTCAGATTGCACCCCATCCTTCCTGCATCCTTTGCACTATTAAATGGAGGCACACACAGTAATTTTAGACATGAAGCACTTTAAAGTTTACTTCAGCTCCTCCCACTATCCAGTTACAGTTTACACGGATCATAACCCAGTGGTTTCTGTTAATCAGATCCGTAACTCAAACCAGTGGCTGATGCATTGAGTTTATTAAGTACAGGCTGACTAGGAGTTGTGAGTATCTACATTCCTGACTAATGCAAATATCTTTATCTAGGCCTCCAACTTTCCCTCATCCAATGCCTGCAACTAGTCCAGAATGCCGCAGCATGTCTTTTAAGCGGCACCAGAAGACATGAGCATAATACACCCGTCCTCGCTAACCTTCACTGGCTCCCCGTCAAATACCGTATAGTTTTTAAAAACCTTTTATACACTTTTAAAATTTTAAATAACTTGGCGCCCAGCAACTTAATCAACCTCCTTGACCCTTACACCCCCAAGAGAGCATTTAGATCCTCTAAACAGGGGGCTCTTAGTGCAACCAATTTCTCGACGGAAGACTAGGGGTGATCGTGCTTTTGCTTTTGCCGCACCAAAACTTTGGAACAGCTTGCCGATTGATGTCCGTGCGTCGGAATCCATTCAATCCTTAAAATCACGTTTAAAAACCCACCTGTTTAAGCTAGCCTTCTAGACAAATTAGATTTTAACTTTTCCCCGGTTTGCGCTTGTGCCACGCCACCATCTGTAATGATAACTGTATTTTCTTTGCTCCTTTATTATTGTAACCCTGCAAATGTAGCTCGTCTGTGAAGCATTTTTATGTACCTGGGTCTTTTAAATTTTAAGCAGGGGAACTGTTAAAATATCTATAAAATAGAAAGTCCTGAGCACTGGGGAACAAAGAAATAAGATATTTGTGACTTTGATGTGTACTTTCTGAATATTTCTGAATGCACTGCAAATTATGTCTTCATGTAATTCCTTCCTTGTGTTTTTGTTTAGTGGCATTTACTGTTTCACTGCTGAATTCTCATGCTAAACATGAGAGTTTGCAATAATGAAGTTGTTGTAAATATGAGTTATCCCTGTAAGCCACAAGCTCAGGCTCCACACCACTCTAAATGACTACTTTTGCTGACTTCCTTTGGTTTGACTCATGAACAACTAAACCATTGTGCAACATTTTGAATTCCTTTTCTGGTCACCCATGGATTCCTGTGAAATCTGCCAAAATTGACATGAAGGACGGGGAGTTTTCAAAATATTTGAAACCAGGTTTTCGATTAGTTACATAATTCACTTGGGATAGTGGAAATTTTTTTTATTTCTTCTTATGGGAGGATCTCCTGCCTATCGACATCTTTTCTTAAGAATCCATTTATTTCAGGAAACCGTTTTAAGCAAGCCACAGCGACTGTACTGCCAAAGGCACAACTGAATTGATGCATGATACAAATCTGTTTTCTTAGTTGATATATTTGTGAGACTTTCATCTTCATTGCTAGAGATTCCCAATTACATTTTTTTTCCAATCTAGTTTTAGTCATTTTCTTAGTTTTGGCCAAATTGACCTGCACTGTTAATCTGCTGCACTAATCCATTGTTGTAACGGGAAAGGGACAGTTAAAAAGACGCTTGAACTGCTGAACTCTTTTAAAGGTCCCTCCTTTCTGCCTTCACTGCTCAACCATGCGTCACAGAGGCTTAAAGGGGGTGCTGCTAAAACAGCTCGATTTAGAGAAAGAATGACTCGAGAAGCTGTATAAACTGTGAATCATGCACATTGATTCCAGCAGAATACAAGAAAAAAACAGAATGGAGCCAGAATGCATCAGCTTTAAAGCTGAAAGAGCCTTTCTGGGGGTTAACATTAAACATTAACTAGATGTACTAGATTTTAAAGCTGGAGCTGATAATAAGGTTGGTAAGTACATAATGTATTTAGTCAATCTTGGAAATCCAAAAGTTGCAAAGCAGTATTTGGAAATACTAATACTATTAGTTTACAGTGACATGATTGTGTTATCGATCCAGTTCAGCAGTAATGAACCAGTTATCAACTTTTAACAGTTTCACCTATGTTTGACCTTAATTCTGCCTAAAGACAAAGAAGAAATGAAGAAAGAAGATTACAAAATGTACTTCTTTTAAAATAAAATTCAAAGAAGTAAATGAAATTCAGTTATAACTATATGTAATGTAATACAGGAAATTGTGTCTTTCCAGCATTGACAAACACACACATGCCTAATCTTGCACTGAATCATATAGTGCAGTGGCAAGTAAAAAAGAGAAGGAGGAGTGCAAACTTTTAGAAGTGTCCTCGACCACAGTCAAAGTCTGACACAAACAAACAGCCTTTGTGTCAGGAGTTTCTTCGTAACCATACAAAACCCCCTAGATTACTCATTCTTCTATGCAGGGGTAAGTAAAATACTTCCACTTCTCCAGTTTATGTGATCTTTTATTATAGTTTTAGTTTATAGTTTATTTATTTATATAGCACATTTAAGCAGGAGCGTTGACCAAAGTGCTGTACAAGAATACAACATACCTAATAAAATAACTTAAGAGTATTTTTGGAATGTATAATACAGTACAATAAATCAGTAAGCAGTAGCGGTTTTAGATACGGGCGACACGGGCGGCATCGTGGTGGGAGGCGACATCACGGACATCGGCGTCAGTCAGCGCATATTGGGAATGACATACGCACCGATCGGTTTTCTATCGCCCATTTGCTGGGAGTAAGGGCGCCCTTCGTTTGCGAGGTGCGCCTGCTGCTTGCAGCGCAGGCAGGAGGGGGGGGGGGGGGGGGGGGGGGCGGAGGCGGGGAATTCTCTGACCTGCTGGAGCAGCATCTAATAGCCAACTCGCAAAATAAAACAAAATAAAAACAAACCAACAAACACGAAAACAGCGGACATTGCATTGTGTTATCTTGTTTGTGAATATTAACGTTCTTGGGATTTGAGAGTATTTAGTTGGTTTGTATCTTATACCAAATTTACACTTTTTCTGTCAACAACTGTGTAACATTTATAGGAAAAATGCTCTTAACAGTTTGATTTGAGGTTCTTGGTTGCAGCTAAACACTCCTCACATTGTAACGGCCAAAAAAGCCATATAAATTGGAAATTTCTAGACTAATGCTTAGAAATACTTTGAAGAAGACTTTGTTATACATCCAATCATCTTCTTTGAATTACTGAGGGGCAATGCTTTATCTCACCAATCCTTCTGGGCTGCAGAGGACCACTAGCTCCACAATGAGCTCTTCCCCTTATCCCCAAGGCTGAGGCACTGTTGTATAGACATATGTATAGACAGTTTGTACCTTTATCACCCAATGTGCGCATAGGCATACACTTAAGTACATGATGGTCATGGGAAATTCACTGTGATAAACCTCAGCTTTGCTTAATTCTCTAGGCAGCATCTGTCAGCTCTAGCAGTGCATTACATACTTTAAAGCAATACTTAACCTCACCATACTCTTTTTCATCCTTTTCTTTTCTTTTTTTAGATTTTATATAATCTCTCCGACGATATCATTTGCAGCATATTATGCTGCGAGTGTTCTCACTGTTGACCTGCTGTTTCATTGTCTCTTGTTGACTGTCAGTACCCTTTAATCTTTATTACTTCTATATCTTTCATCTTTAGATTCACATATCTCGGTTTTGACAATTACTGAGAATTATTGAGAATTTAAAGAGATATTCAGACTATAAAGATTAGCCCCTCCCTCCACTCAACACTCGATCACTTAGACGGAATATGAAATTTAATTTGTTAGCACAGTACTGGATTATATGATTGTTGGGTTTTTCTCTGTATCTATAAAGCGCCTTGACGCGACTTTTGTTGTGATTTGGCGCTATATAAATAAAATTGAATTGAATTGAACTGATTAAATACTAGGATACACAATTTTTGTAAAATACCAATAACTTAGGGTTATTCATGCTTTCCTCAGATTTTTACAATTACCAAAAAAAAAAAACCAAACAAACCCAAAACACACTATTTGGCTAACAATAAAAAATATGTAAAGTAATCAAATATACAAAGTATTATCAAATAAGCAGAATGTAAATATTGGGAAACAAAAAAATGATAATAAAAAATTACTTAATAGACAGAATACAGAAGAAACTCTACTTCCCCTCATGCTAGTAATTACTTTGACTTTGCAACCCTGTGTATTGTAAAACTAATAAACGAAATGCCAGGCTCAGGCAACACTTTTCCATCCCTGTCTGAGTCTTCCTTTTTTTGCATTTCTTTTCTTTTTTCTGTGTCTTTGATTTACTGTGATCTTTTTCTTTTACTCTATCGTTTACAAAGCAAAATAAATCATTGCTGGAAATCAACGCAAACATGCAGTCAGAAACAGATGATTACTGAAGGGGAAAAAAGAAGTGAGTCGTAAGCAGAGGTGGAGAAAGAATGATAATCTGTTCAAAGTGATAAGCTGAGGGGAAAGAGGAATTTTTTATGCTTGCCTGACCTGTTTAATCCTGCTCTGTCTTTATATTCTGGCTCTCCACTGTCTAATATTCTCTTCAAATTACAACTACCTCTATGGTAATCCCACCCTTCTGTGGCCTACATTATATGTTAGTCTGTGTTCAGCTCAGTGTGATGAAAGCAGACAATTGCTATTGCAGTGATGAGATAGTCAATCAAAATGGATATCAGATATGATCAAATTCAATCACTCAGATAGGTGGTTGGGCAATCAGCAGTTTAGATTTAAAGTGTTACTGGAGGACAGGACCTGAAAAGCATAATCCTGCATTGTGGTTTCATGGCTCCTGTTCAAAATCAGTGCTATTCTGCCCTCTGGTGTTTAAAAACTGTACAGTATGAATTGGCAGCACGGGGCCATCTATCTATGGCATCTTTTCTTCTTACAAAAAGGTTAATAAAGTGACTGAAAAGACAAACAAGCTAAATTCCACTCTAAATTCATCCAGTCATTTAAAAATGTTTATGAGTTTAATACCAAAGTTCCACCAAAGTGATACAAACAATTACAGCTTTTTATTTTAAACATTTAAAACAGCTGTACATCACTATAAAAAGATAAGTATAAAAATACTTGAAATTCGAACACGGACACATTTACAATGTTAAACGCTGTGCATGAATGCTAAGATTTTGTAACTTTTACATGAGACAGGATATGGAACAATATATTTTCTACTGTACAAACTGAATTTCGACCTCATGATAGAGCTCGGGAAAGCTAACTACAAATCACCACGGTCTTGCACTAAATCAGAAGGATATACATTTTCCAGTTTTCAGTCACATGCTCAAGCTGATGTATTGATCTTTATAGGCTCGCCATTCAGGGGTAGTAGTGACAATGTAGTACAATTTTAAAAGGCCGTATAAAAACATTTGAAATGTAACTTCACTGATTACTAACAAAACTATATAGTTGTTGATGATGTATCATGTCCCACATTTGAGCTACTCTTCTTACAGCCTTAAATCAAAACACTGATTGGTGGAACAATCAATGATGTCACTGTTAACATGGAAATGTTTAGTTTCAGGTGTTGAAACTTCAGCAACAGTGTGAGCAGTGATTTCAGTCAGGAACAAAGCACCGTACCGTATGGATAACTATAGTTTGCTGCACAAACACAATACAAACCATACATTTACACATTGTTATTTAATTCTATGAAAAGGGAGTTTTTCCTTCTCACAGTCGCCAAAGCACTTACTCATGGGGGTCATATGATTGTTGGGCTTTTCTTTGTATTATTGGGAGGGCCTTGACACAACTGTTATTGGGATTTGGTGCTATATAGATTAAATTGAATTGAACTGTATGGCCAAAAGTATTGATTGTCTGCCTTCACAAACACATAAACTTAAGTTGATGATGTTGGACCACCCTTTGCAACTATAACAGCTTCAACTCTTCCACATGTTTTAGGAGTGTGTCAATAATTTGGATAGTAGAATTTTGGTAATATAGTGTATGTCTTACAGTACCTGTAGGGCACATGTGCTTGATTAAATGTAATTCATGCACTTCCCGAGGCACAAAGCCAAAAATCAATTGATGTCTCAGCTATGCTCCACTATATTGTCCTGCAAAGCTGATGAGACGGTGGGCTGGCTACTGTATCACTGACAGGGTGATGCTGGGATTCCTAGGCCAACATCTCGATTGCTCCTCCTCCTAATGTGACTTATTAAGCTCTTTCCTGGGGTCATCAGTAACACCCCTCTTTCTTCTACCAGTCCGTCAAACACTGCTCCCAGACTCTGCCGTATTCTTACACAGAAACGTGGGCAACTGAAGACATAGAGAATAGGATTCAGTAGTGGATTTAAGAATGCCAGTGTTGTAGCTAGAGGTAGACCTACTTCCACCAGTTTGAGATATTCCATATTATATTGGGCTGCCACTTCAATCATACAGAAGATGTGATAAGGAGCCCAGGACAGTGCAAACGCTGTAATCACAGATGTCACCATTTTAGTGAAACTCTGGGATAGCTGGCTCTGACTCGTTAGATTAGGGATGGTAGGGGTCAAGGGGTCTTCTTTAGTGGTTAATGATGGACAAGGGATTAGAAATTTGAGAGATAATTTATTTGTGGCTGCAGTTCTTCCATGTGTAGTTCTTGATTGTTGATTTCTGTTTAACGTAATCAGATCATCAGTTAGTCTAGTGGCACTCTGCTTCCTCCTCCTGTTCCTGCTCCTCAGACTGAGACCAATTTTGATGTAGCTTCCTGCAATCACTGCCAGTGGCAATATGAATGCCAGCAGCAGCTTGGAGATAGCTGTGGTCCACTGCCTCATGTTACAGTCTCTCTCAAGTGTGGCATGTGAGGAATACATGGCAAAATTGTGATAGCACAACTTTCTTTTATGCTTCGTTTCAGTTACTGAGCGGAAAACAAAATATGGCAATGCATTAGCTGCTGCCCATAGCCAACCCAATATGCACACTTTCCACGCTCCTGCTACTGATCGATGATTTTGGCTCCACACTGGCTTGGTGACCAGAAGTAAGCGGTCCAGCGAAATGGCTGCCAAAAGGAAGGCTGATACAAACATGTTGAAGAAAAAGATGAATGTCTGCACTTTGCAAAGTGGGTTGCCGAGCTCCCAGCTGTGACGAAAGTTTAGGTATAAAGTGAACAGGGGAAGCGTCAGGGTAGCCAGGAAGTCAGACAGGGCCAGGTTGAGCACCCAGATGGAGGCCACGGTGCGTTGTCTTAGGCGGAAGCCCACCACCCAGATGATCAAGGCATTCTCCAAAATCCCCAGGCCAGAGACCAGTCCATGGATGCAAACCACAGTCAGATTGACCTGTGTGTTGTTATTAAGTTCATGCCTCCTCATCATCTCAAGCTGGGGACAGAAAACCTGGTCCTCTGAGACATTTGTCATGTTTGAGATAATTTTTTCTGAAAAGTGAAACAAGACACAGACACGAAGCTTATGAATAACCAGTTAAAGTCAGATTTAACGCAGGTACCATTTGTTTTACAAAAGGTCACGAGGTATTTTACTTTCCTGATCTCATATCCATCTTTGTGAGAATGTAATAAGTAATCTATGTGTTTAAATGCCCCTGTGAGCAAGCTTACGCTGAACAAGCAAAGAGATACTCAAACAACACATTTCAAAGCACAAAACAGCAATTTGCACTGGGAACATGGAGTTTTTCATAGCTAAACACCCGGCTGCCGCATACTCCACGTATATTATAGCCAGACATACATGGAGTATCTATCAAAGTTGCTGTCTCTGAGAGAGACGTATTGGATCTCAGCACTTGCTATAGTGACACCTGCTGGACTGAATTATGGTTTCACTTTTAAATGTTTGTTTTGATCGAGTTGAGGTAAATTAAAAACAACATATATTCACAAGAGCTTGAATAAATATATATATACAAGCTCTGTTGAAGGCAAAAAAAAAATTAGCATATTTGTTGGAATGGCGAAAAATAAGCTGAGATTTGTCAACTGTCCCTGTGGTTTGGCGTTAGTGATTCCTATTTCCCTTTTGATACTCATGATTTTGATTTGGCACAACAGATAAATGTGCTGGGGAGGTGCATCCTCTTGAGATAATGTTATGAAACCTTAATGTGATTGTGCTTACCACTGACACTCCTTCCACACCCTAAGGTGCCTTGATTCCACTTTTCTTGCCTGTTTATCTTTTTGTTTTTATTGAGCAATTACATACTTTGCTTTCAGCATTATGACTAATATGATTATTGGTGAATAGTGAATCACTGGGTAGTAATATTTTTGGAAATTAAAGCAGTTGTCTTTCACCATAACTGTCATGGAAGTTCGTTGTGAGAAAAAAATAAGAAAAACAGCGACACAGTCTCTTTGAAACATGTCAAAGCTTGTTTTTGTAGACTAGCCACATACCATCTATTGAGCAACTACACATGCTTAGTTAAAGACAATCCATAGTAGAAAACAGAGATACCAACAATCTGTGAGGATGCCTGTCGTTATCAGCCCATAATATCGCCAGTGAAATATACACTTTGCTCTAAAGACATAAGGGTAGCCAAAACTTAAATGTACGGGCACGTTTCAGTTTTAAAACATTACCATACTGTGTACACAATTCAAAACACCTATTTTTAAGATTTCAAGTGATTGTTGTTAATGTTATGATAAATCATTATAAAAGTCATTTTAAAATTGTAAAAGACAAAGGAAGACATCAAATAATCACTTTTTTTTTTCTTTTTTCCTGATATTACTACTATCAACATACTTAAGGGTCATTTCTTAAAATGGACATGATTATGAAGTTGCTAGATCATGACTGCATAATTCACAGTGCGTGAATGTGATATGTTCAAATTAGAGAAATAGACACTCGTTATCACTTCACTCCTCACAAAGATTAGTTGTGGCTTATATGCTTGTCTCATCAGAGATTTGACTTTAAGGTTGTAAGCCTCTCCTGTAAGTGTGAACAGTTAGGAACTATTTAAAGTCATGACTGAAGACACGATCTGCACCTCAGGCACAAAACCCACTGACAGTTACCTGGCACGTTAACACTAGGACCACTGTACTTACGCAAGTAGGAAGTAGATGAAGTAGTAAATGGAATCAAGATAACTGCGTCTTAAACGAAGAGTCATTTTTTCCCCCTGATTACCACATGCCACATTGTTTCCAGAACTATGGATTTCCAATTCCAATACATGAAGAACTCCAAACGAAAAAAAATCCTAGGGCCGATACATTTGAATAATTTGTGGCTCAGCTTTAACACAAGTATTTATTGTTAGATTAGATTAAGGGGAGTAACACAAAGCAGTGACGCCCTTACAACAGAGACAGTGTAGCTAATAAAAAAATTATCTGATTACTACAGTAGCTTTTTAGTAGTTCTAGTATTGAACATTAAGGGAGGTAAAATAAAGAAATACACTATTAATATGAACTTTAAGTTTCTGCCTGTTCTAATTGTTCTCTACTGTTGCTATTTCTTCCTTATTTTCCAACAGATTCCAGACATTTTACAGGCACTGAAATATGGGTTGAGATTTTTATAATAAAAACATTTGACTATTCACGTATAAAATTCAAAGCAACATTGTTGTCCCTTAGCTATGGTTACATTCTTAGTCATGTCCCTGCACTCATGATGTAGATGAGGTAAACACAACACCAAGTCTGCACATGAATACAGAAAGATGAGTTGATAAAAACGAGACACAATGCTGACGTGAATGCATGAGTGTTTCTTTCTTTCTTGGATTACTAATTTAGGGGTTGTTTTAGCTTTCTGGAGAACTTTTTAAATATCTTGGGTAGGGATGGGTATCGATGAGATTTTCACGATTCCGATTCCATTTTTGATTCTGTTTAATGATTTGATTCTTTATCGATTCTTTTTAAAAAAGGAGAACACTAAGGTCGATTAGTTTAGAACTTTGTTTTTTATCTTCTCTTTGAACAAGATAGAAATTTAGGAGTAACATGGCCTTACAAACCCAACAGTGAGATCTTAAGAGATCCACAGCCTACGGCTCGTCAATGGGGTGTCACGGGGTCCCCAGGAAAAAAAAATTGTAAATGTAAAATAATAAAATAAATATTCTTCTGTAGCAATAACAAAGTATAACATAAATTATTCTGTAGAAATTACACAAGAATATCCAATAATGTCCCTGCCTACAATTAAACACATTCACTTACCGAAAATCGGGGGCATCTGCTGTGGCAAATGGGTTCAAGCCTTTGACCACAAACTTAGTCACTGCTCAGTGACATTTGTCTATCCTGGCCTGAAAGGAGACGCTACTGGTAGACTGCAGCGAGAACTGCCAGCATCTGAGCCAGCCAGACTCTGTCTGTCTATCTCATCATGGTCACCTAAATGCACAGTAATGGCAGGTTTTGTAATAAGGCAGATCGCGCTAACATAATATGCACTGTTAGTTGATTATTTACCTGCCGCAATTGAAACAGTGGGAACCGGTTCTCAACAAGAACCGGTTTTCGATACCCATCCCTAATCTTGGGTGAACTCAGTCTTTGAATACCTACATTATGAGAGGCCCATCTAATACAAGACAGAACAATTTCACCAGGCAACTCTGCCTGCTTTGGCACCAGCTGTAGTGATTATGAAAATAGAGATTTGTGCTTTTATGAACATTGAGTCTATTATGTCAAAGCATATTATCAGTGTGGAATTATTTCTATCTTTACTACCTTGACAGCTGCTACACATTACACTTTTATGTGAATTCTATTGATTCTTATGCTTTATGTGTGCTCTATATAGTCAGGTCATATTTTATTAAGTAACAGCAATTCAATTCAACAGCAACATAATATACAGCCTCTACATTGGCCATAAAACTGAGTTACACCTTTGTCTCAATGAATTAAATTACATTGAAGTGTAGCCTTTTAAAAAACAAACAAACAAAAAAAAAACAAAACAAAACTCTGCTAACTAAATGTGCAATAATCCATATATCAGATTTACTGTCCATTGTTAAAATTAAATGTATAAAGAGACAGGTGACAAGCTCAAAACCAAACATAACTATTGCTCAACAAAAGCAAGAAGTAGAGCAAAACTATGATGACTGCATACATAGCTTGTACTCATAACTAAACTTTAGTATTGTAGAAAACACTCACCTGAATAGTCGGTCAGATTCACAGAAGAAATAGAAAGTTGAAACTTTTCAAAAATTTCTGTTGTGCACTTCTTGTGAGCCTACTTTTCTTACTCAGCACTTCAGTTTTCTCAGTTTATAGTACTTTCCAGTCCTGGAGACACCTACTGAATCCCAGACACACAGAGATGAATGCTGACATACCTCCCTTTGCTCCGCCCCATACACTGAAAAAAATGTCTAATGACACAGTGGGTGTAACACACTGTTAGACTTTTCGTCTCCACTTTGCAGTAATACACTGGTGTCACTGTTGCCAGAGTCATTCTGCGTTAAGGTAAGTTACCGGGATGATACCGTTTTTTGCTGTTGTGGTATAATACTCTTGGACAAATTATGGTAATTAACTGTAGCCTCTTTTACGGTATCTCACTGGCGGCACTGTCGCCAGTGAGATACCGTTATGCCTTTTGACGTAAATTACGTCAACAAAGTAACATCATACTGTGATTAAGAAATTGGTATGCTACTGTTTATTCACGCTATGTCACTGTAAGCTTGCTTCAAGGTGATAAAACTGCAGTATATTTACCAGTAACTTACCTTTATCACGCATCATCAATACCAAAAATATCCATCTCTGTTAGAGGATACTGTGTTCCCACAGGCGGTCATTTACTGTTCAACACGTCGTAATTTACCGTAATATCGGGAAACAGTAACACACTGTAAGAGACTGGAGGGTAAAATTTAAATATATAAATATATATATATATATATATATATATATATATATATATATATATATATATATATTTTTTTTTTTTTTTTTTACAAATTATATATATATATATATTTATATATCCATAGGTCCCTCATCCTATTCAGGGATATATATATATATATATATATATATATATATATATATATATATTTTTTTTTTTACAAATTATATATATATATATATATATATATATATATATATATATATATATATATATATATATAAATAATTTGTAAAAAAAAATTATTTTTTTAACCCTTTGGAAGTGTGTGTGTGTGTGTGAATCTTGGTGTGCTTTACACCATTTATTTATTTATTTCAGTTCTGATTTTTCTCTGCAGAAATACGCATTTCGCAAATCAAAAGCTGAAAAGAACTGAAAACATATTTTCATTGAGGAAGCACTTGTTTTTACTAAACCATTTAACCCATGTATTTTCTGACATGGTTGTACAAACAATAATGATATTATGTCATATCCATATCATGACAGACAACATGTGCACAAGTGCTGGGTTTTCTTAGTTATATTTTTTAGGGTCTTAAACCTACACTCTGAAGTGCCTTAGCATTTATTTTGTTGGCACCATTCAAATAAACTGAATTGTAATGAATAGAATATCAAGCCCCACACTTCTGCCTTTATATACACTTTGTCCAAAATACTGGCTCACACCACCAAATCAACGCACAACAGTGATGGGATTTCTGGCTCTTTTTAGAGAACCGGCTCTTTCGGCTCGGCTCACTAAAAAGAACCGGCTCTTCAGGTTGTTTTGTTGCTTTAATTAATTTATTATTAACAATAATATAAAATTATGCACAAAAGGAATTACTAATGTAAAAAAAAGTAGTTTTATTTATCCTCTGTCAGTGCGCCCCAGGGTGGCTGTGGCTACAATGTAGCTTGCCATCACCAGTGTGTGAATGGGTGGATGACTGGATATGTAAAGCGCTTTGGGGTCCTTAGGGACTAGTAAAGCGCTATACAAATACAGGCCATTTACCATTTACCATTTATACATGTTTATATATAAATATATGTGGTGGCCCATAGAGACAAAACACGTACAAACTCCAAAACACATTTCTAGCATGAACTGAGCTTCCAAAACAGAGCTACCTAGATCACTGAAATTACACAATTGAAAGCATGAAAGCATATGTGTATTGTTTGTGTATTTATACACAAGCATTCATATATAGTCAAATAATAAAAAATTTATTTACCTGTTACTGCCACACACCAAATCCGGTCGTTGGTACTTGCTGGCTTGTGTAGCCACTAGGTAACAAAAGCTCAACACTGCCCCTAGCATCCTGGAGCACTTCTGTTGTACGTGTTTTGAGTTTTTATGTGCTTCTGAGCTTTTACGTGTTTTGGAGTTTGTACGTGCTTCGGAGTTTGTACATGTTTTTACGTGTTTTGGAGTTTTTACGTGTTTTGGAGTTTGTACATGCTTCAGGGTTTGTACGTGCTTCAGAGTTCGTACGTGTTTTGGAGTTTGTACGTGCTTTGTCTGTAGGGGCCACCGTAAATATACTTTTATTTATTCACTCCACATAAAATGTAATAAATAAATCATATAATACAAAAATCAACAAGTCACATTTCAACTTTTAACTATTTAAATTTTCAGCTTTTTCCTTTTACAAATTTAAAGTGAAACAACACGAAACACTGAAAACCACAACACAATTAAATATAAATTATAATATGAAAACAAAAAGAAGATGCACATTCTCTGTCATATGGACCTGCATAGGGCTGCCACAGACAATTATTTTGATAGTTGACTAGTCATCGATTATTTTTGCAATTAGTCGACTAATCAGATCATGCATCCACTGGACGTAAAACGTACAGCTTATTGCACCAGCATGCATCTGCTCTTATATAACCATCATTAGCTTACAGCGCTAAGTGTTTAAGGTATGTGCTAACTAAAAATAAAGACAAGATGATAGTTTAATAGTTTATTAAATTTTAATGAAATTTGCAGATTGTTTCGGTGACGTTTAATAACTTCCTTGCTATCTAAAATATAACGGGACACCGGAGTATATTCTCCAGTATCTCACACTTCTGATAATCAGTTGTCTGCCTGACGTTTATTCAGCTGTGTAAAAACTATAACTTTAATCTCAGCAAAACCGATTTATTCAGGAACAAATAAAATACTAAAAAAAGCCAAACAATAACATTTTTAAGTTATCTAAGTGACTTATATTACATGTTTAACCTGAGTAGCGAAAGACGGCGGTGGGTTTGAAAACGATTTGCCAGGAGTCCGGTGTTCTCACGGACTCTAGTGAGCCTTGCCCCCGGCTAGCTATCAAGCTAGTGGGTAACAGATGTCTCAGAAAACATCAGAGCGCTTTTGAAAATATGTGGTGTCTTGATAAACTGAGCAGATATTTGAGGTTTATACAGTTACGTTCTCGCCTAAAAATATGTTAAACGTTTATTTTGTGGCCCAGAAAGAATAATAAGAGAAATATTAAAACTAACTAGCTGCCACCATTGTTGTAAACTGAGCTGGGCTGCGCTATGAATTCTGGGACACAGCTTCTTCTTCTTCGGGGTTTAACGGCAGCTGGCATCCTTGTACATGCAGTGCTGCCATCTTCTGTTTCAGTCCGTTATTACACTCTTAAATCCTACTACTTATTGCTGCGTCTTTTGGGATCTTACAAAGCTTCAAACGACGCGTCGACTATTAAATCAGTCGTCGACGATTTTGATAGTCGACTAATCGTGGCAGCCCTAGACCTGCATGAATAAACTTTCTGAATCCTTTATCATCCGCAACTGAAAATAGTTGTGGATGATTACTATACCTTTCTAATGTGACGTTGTAGTCCCTGGCTCTTTCTCTCTCTCTCCCTCCTGCTCTGTTCCTGTGCTACTGAGTGTAACTACCACCCCTCCCCCCTCTGCCCAGCGTAAAGCACAAGGCTCGCATGCGGAGAGAAGCGGAAAAAAAGTGCGAGAGAGAGGGTGAGAGAAAGGGGGGAAAAAAATACCACGGCTCACGATAAGGAGCCGGCTCGCATCGTTCACGTCAGAGAACCGGCTCTAAGAGCCATTTCATTCGCGACCGACCCATCACTAACGCACAAAGCAGGGTCCACAAGGACATGGATGAGCATGTGTGGTGTGAAGGAACTTTACTGTCCTGCACTGAACCCTGACCTTGCTTTGTGGACTGAGTTCATTGATTTGTAGGGTGAGCCAATACATGTGACAAAGTGTAAGTAGCTGAAATCATTTTTAACCAATGGGTAAAAGAAGGAAAAAAAAACTGTTGCACTCAAAAAACCTATTGGACAGAGACAGCTTCTTGTAAGATGATGAGAGAGCTTGTCTTCATTGTTGGAGGTACATTTTGTTCCGTCTTCAGGGTTAATCCTTACAAAAAACCTTAAAGCGTGCCATAATAAATAGTAACACACAGTAACATTGAGTTGTGATGTGAAATAATGAGTTACTCAGAGATTATTTATTCATCATCTATCACTATTAGCTAACTGTTCAAAAATACCTCTGAATTAGTTCCAATATTGCACACGTTGACTCCTGGTATTCCAGGTTCAATACATAGAATGAACCAAAGAAGACTGACATCGCATCAGCAAAGGTGTTCTCTTTGTCCAGCTCAACAATTACACGCCCCTCTGCACCCACCATCCAGCAGGTGGCAGTCATTGAACTTTGTCCTTAAATTTATAGGGACAACATTGTCATTATGCAACATAAAATAACTCCAATACTTCACTTCTTCACACTGTCTAGATAATCGTAAAGCAAATAGCTATGTACAGTTAATTATTAATGGCCTTATGTACATAAGTCCGTTTTAACATATTATGATTGTACATGATTGGGAATTATTCTGCACATTAAACACACCTAACAAAGAGTCAGCCCAATTAAATTACCAGAGTTGCATCAGCTGTATGGTTATTTTGGAGTTTATAGTTTGTGCTGCTGTTAAACTTTACAGTATTGAATTCAGTACTTCTGCTGTTGGTGTAGCTAGACTACCATGTTGATCAGTAATATGTAATGTGAAATTTGATGGTTACTTTGCTGGATATCAGCTCTGATTCATAAATGACTTTTTTACCAAGCATAACAAGCCTTGGCGTCATTGGCAGGTTGCCCTCTGCCCCAAGAGACATCCTGTTAGATGTTTCCTGCCAGATGTTTCCTAACAGAAAAAGGACCAAGACATTTCATGTAACAAAAACTCCCCAAAAAACATGACAGCGAGCAACAGCATTAAACCTAGAGCTGTATGGAAAAAGCTTACATCTGCTAAGTCAAAGAGGGAGTCTTCGTTTTCCTTGTAATACTTCATCATGAGAAGTATGTCTGCTATGCCAACCTTGTTGTTGCCATGCCCCGATTTTCGGTAAGGGAATGTGTTTAATTGTAGGCAGGGACATTACTGGATATTCTTGTGTAATTGCTACTGAATAATTTATGTTATACTTTGTTATTGCTACAGAAGAATATTTATTTTATTATTTTACATTTACAATTTTTTTTCCCGGGGACCCTGTGACACCCCATTGAAGAGCCGTAGGCTGTGGATCTCTTAAGATCTCACTGTTGGGTCTGTAAGGCCATGTTACTCCTGAAGATATAGAGAAGATATAAAACAAAGAAGAGAAGATATACAACAAAGTTCTAAGCTAATCGACCTTAGTGTTCTCCTTTTTTAAAAAGAATCGATAAGAGAATCGATAAAGAATCGAATCGTTAAACAGAATCGAAAATGGAATCGTGAAAATCTTATCAATACCCATCTCTATTTTTAACCACCTAGGACCTGGCGTCACATTTTGGGTTATTTAGACCAAAATACTCAATTTTACCCTACAAGGGCCTGATATCCACTTACGAGGACATTACACTGCTACTGTTCTATTGAAAATTTTAAACGAATATCCTCATATGTGGCTCTCATTTTTCTTAGAAACAAAAATTAGGTAAAAAAAAAGTCTTGTAATTCTTTACTTTTACATTCATCGGGTCCCAATCAGCCCAAATATCAAAGAGAAATTAAAAATTCATGCCGTGGAAGAGTTTGGGTCTTAGGAGGTTAAATAAAGCAATGCCAATCGATATAGAAATACGTCTTCATCAGTACTATTGTGCTGTGAATTCCTGTCTTCTAATAGATTAACTGTGTCCTGTCCTTGTATTATGGCAATTTCACCAATTTCTTGTTGCCTTGAATGCCGAACTGTCTGCTTATGTTTTCAAGAAATATGGCTGGAAAATGATGTTCGGACACTGGAGTATTTGGAGCAGCCTTCAAATGGACATAATACTTTTTTTTTTACGTCTTTGATATGAAATCTGAGATGGGCACAAAGAGTTGTTCAGATCAGTCAGACATATGTCAGCGAGTGCCGTGGCCTGCAATCCCTCCATGGATACTTCCTGAAGCAGCTGTAGATTTTGCGTTATTGCACCAGAAGAGTAAGGATAGGGCAGGCGGTCTAGACTCAGTTCAGTTCTTATACGGATGCTTTCAAAGAATCCAGCTAGTCAAGTGGGGGTAGCAGTAGTAATTCCGGACTTTATGGTTGACATTGGGAAGAGGATTAATGATGGATTGTCTGTGTTTACAGGAGAAATGATAGCAATTCTATTAGCGGTTCAGTGGGTGGAAGAGTTGAGGCCATTGAAAGCAATTATTTGTTCAGATTCAAGAGCAGGCATGGTCAGTCTATAGAGCGGTCATTCGGAAGGTAGATCAAATATTTTAATAGAGATTCAGCAAACTCCTTTCAGAATACATATGATGGGTCTGTCAGTAGTGTTTGTATGGGTCCCAGCTCACTATGGGGTAAGGGGGAATGAAGCAGCAGATAGGTTAGCAAAGGAAGCCACTAATCATAGGATAGTTGATCTGGTGGTGAGTTTTGGTCAGGTGGAAGTTAAGCATATTATTAAGCTAGAAATGAGGGGTAGATGGCAGAAACAGTGGGAAGAAGAAAGGAGGGGAAGGTGGTTATATAAAATTCAAAGGGGGGTGGGAGTAAGGAGAGCCACAGGAAGGAGTAGGCGAAAGGAGGTTGTGGTGTCAAGACTGAGATTTGGACATACAGGATTGAATTCAATGAAATGTGACTATTGTGGAGAGGAGAAAACTTTGGAGGATGTTATTTTGCAGTGTCGGAATTATAAGCTAGAGAGGAGACAACTGGTCCAACGTCTCAGTAACATTAACATGAAATTGGATCTTATTAAGTTATAGCAAAAGGAGTCGGGGAATAAAAGTTATCAGGCTTTGTTTCAGTTTTTGAGAGAAGGAAGATTGTTTGGAAGGACATGAAGTAGTTTTTTTTTTTTTTTGAGCGTGATTCCTGTCCACACTCCGTACCGTGACACCCAAACAATGAGACAGTTTGCACGATGAAACACTGCACTACATGTGTTTCACCACCACTGATATATTTTCATGTACGAGTTAAATTTAGCTGTGTAAAAAGATATTATTCAGTAGTAAAATCATTTATGGAAGAGCTGACATTTCATGACCTGGAATTCAACCAAAAGCTGCACTAATAAAAAATAACTAAATAAACTGATTAGCGTTTTGATAAAATTTATCAGGCCCCAGGCCACGGACCGGTACCAGTCTGTGAGACATCTGGTACCAGGCCATTGAGGCTCGGGTGTGAAATTTATGGTTTTCAGGGTTTCTTTATTGTTATTAATTTTTTTTTTTTTTTTTTATCATTTTTATCATTAACTCTGTTTCCCTGGGTCTTTTCCTGTGTGTTATGAATAAATCTTCTTTTTTTGGTACTGGTACTGGTTTTATTTTGTTGTATTTACAGTGGGGCAAAAAAGTATTTAGTCAGCCACCGATTGTGCAAGTTCCCCCACTTAAAATGATGACAGAGGTCAGTAATTTGCACCAGAGGTACACTTCAACTGTGAGAGACAGAATGTGAAAAAAAATCCATGAATTCACATGGTAGGATTTGTAAAGAATTTATTCGTAAATCAGGGTGGAAAATAAGTATTTGGTCAATAACAAAAATACAACTCAATACTTTGTAACATAACCTTTGTTGGCAATAACAGAGGTCAAACGTTTACTATAGGTCTTTACCAGGTTTGCACACACAGTAGCTGGTATTTTGGCCCATTCCTCCATGCAGATCTTCTCAAGAGCAGTGATGTTTTGGGGCTGTCGCCGAGCAACACGGACTTTCAACTCCCGCCACAGATTTTCTATGGGGTTGAGGTCTGGAGACTGGCTAGGCCACTCCAGGACTTTCAAATGCTTCTTACGGAGCCACTCCTTTGTTGCCCGGGCGGTGTGTTTTGGATCATTGTCATGTTGGAAGACCCAGCCTCGTTTCATCTTCAAAGTTCTCACTGATGGAAGGAGGTTTTGGCTCAAAATCTCACGATACTTGGCCCCATTCATTCTGTCCTTAACACGGATCAGTCGTCCTGTCCCCTTGGCAGAAAAACAGCCCCATAGCATGATGTTTCCACCCCCATGCTTCACAGTAGGTATGGTGTTCTTGGGATGCAACTCAGTATTCTTCTTCCTCCAAACACGACGAGTTGAGTTTATACCAAAAAGTTCTACTTTGGTTTCATCTGACCACATGACATTCTCCCAATCCTCTGCTGTATCATCCATGTGCTCTCTGGCAAACTTCAGACGGGCCTGGACATGCACTGGCTTCAGCAGCGGAACACGTCTGGCACTGCGGGATTTGATTCCCTGCCGTTGTAGTGTGTTACTGATGGTGACCTTTGTTACTTTGGTCCCAGCTCTCTGCAGGTCATTCACCAGGTCCCCCCGTGTGGTTCTGGGATCTTTGCTCACCGTTCTCATGATCATTTTGACCCCACGGGATGAGATCTTGCGTGGAGCCCCAGATCGAGGGAGATTATCAGTGGTCTTGTATGTCTTCCATTTTCTGATGATTGCTCCCACAGTTGATTTTTTCACACCAAGCTGCTTGCCTATTGTAGATTCACTCTTCCCAGTCTGGTGCAGGTCTACAATTCTTTTCCTGGTGTCCTTCGAAAGCTCTTTGGTCTTGGCCATGGCGGAGTTTGGAGTCTGACTGGTTGAGGCTGTGGACAGGTGTCTTTTATACAGATGATGAGGTCAAACAGGTGCCATTCATACAGGTAACGAGTGGGGGACAGAAAAGCTTCTTACAGAAGACGTTACAGGTCTGTGAGAGCCAGGGATTTTCCTTGTTTGAGGTGACCAAATACTTATTTTCCACCCTGATTTACGAATAAATTCTTTACAAATCTTACCATGTGAATTCATGGATTTTTTTTTTCACATTCTGTCTCTCACAGTTGAAGTGTACCTCTGGTGCAAATTACTGACCTCTGTCATCATTTTAAGTGGGGGAACTTGCACAATCGGTGGCTGACTAAATACTTTTTTGCCCCACTGTATCTGTGACACCTTGAAGGCCAGTCCGTGAAAATATTGTCAGACATAAACCGGTCTGTGCCGCAAAAAAGGGGACCACTGGTGTACAACAACTGTTTACTTCTTCATTAGTACCAAATGGCAGACTGCCATCTATTACACCAAAATTTTTAGTGCCAGTCATTTTCACTGAAAATATATGGAATCAGAATTAGATTGGGCATTGCCCTCAGTACTAATATTGTGTTTGCTAGAAAGCTGTCCAGGCAAGCTGAGCCATTTTCACTCTAACAGAACTCTACTGCAGCACTGTACATCTTTCTAGTGTATTAACATATAAACATTTATCTTATACATTTAATCATTAGTTATTATTATCTCTGACTATCTTCTACAGCGTGTCTTTTGTTCTGTGTTCTTCTCTTCACCCACAACAAGTTGCTAGGAGGTTTCTTCCTGTTAAAAGGAAGTTTTTCCTCCCCACAGTTGCCAAAATGCTTCCTCATGAAGGGTCATCTTATTGATGGGTTTTTCTCTGTATCTTTGTAGGGTCATTACCTTACAATATAAAGCACTTTGAGGCAATTCTTGTAGTGATTTGATGCTATATAAATAAAACTGAATTGAATTGAATTGAACTGAACTGTTCACTGGTGAACAAGACTCTGAGACACTTAAACTTCACCATATGGGGTTATTTTTCCCTCACTTTAAGTTCATTAAATCCTTTTTACATTTTCAGACTTGGAGGAGAAAATTTTCGTTTTCGTTTTACACTATGCAAATTTCCCAAGTGTAAACTTGAGGTCAACAAAAAGCAACATGATTTGCAAATAGTGTAGAAGTAAACCCCAGGCCACCACATCACCACTGGGCTGTGCCTAAAAATTCTTCTCCATATAAGTTATGAACAACACCAGGAAGGGATGACTGCTTTCAAAAACAAAGAGGTAAAACCTTTACTAGAGTATCTGCAACTTCAGACTTGAAGTTTGAATGGCTCAAATTTCAGTTCAGCAGTGACTCAAAGCAGTCAGACGAGATAGAGCATAATTTTCCTGTATGTTATGTCCTCTCTTTTCTGTGGTTGGCTCACAGCCCAACACTAGTACAAGGAAGTACACTACCTAAGCTTAAGCATAAAAGACCATGGGGTGAGCTGGATTTGAAGATGGTAATTTAGAAACACCTCCCATTCACTCCAAAGCATTTTGAAATCACCTGCCAAAAAGTGTTCAGACTAACTCTTTCTAACTCTCTAAGAGTAATTCAGACTAATCCTGTTTGCCCCTGCCTCCACTTTTTATGCCTTTGCATTGAGGACACAGAAATGAATTCAGTAAACACTGTTTTTGCTTTTTAACACAGTAAGAAAGGGAGAACATGGCATTTTCTTGCCACTTTGTTAAAGTTTTCTGCATGACTAAGACTGCCATTTCTCCTTCCACTCCCTTTTTCGACTTATATAGTCAGGTTGGTCAGAACGTAACTTTCATGTTTTTCTTGTTTTGTTTTGTTTTTCTTGGCCTCTTTAGGTTCTCCCACTGACTTAGAACAGGAAGCTAAAGTAAGTAGGATTTAGTTGGTTGATATGTGTAACCACTTATCCAAAGCACTTTCAGTATTTTTTAACAGAATGTCCAATTGTAAAAAATAATCTAAAACCCCAAAGATAATAAGTACAATGTACGAATCAAACAGTGATCTATCAGTAAGAATGTGCCAACTGAAGGGAAACATGTTAATCATTAGTTATTATTGGTGTCTGGTTTTCTCTCACACATTATCTTTGTTCTGTCTTCCTCCCCTTACCCCCCCAACCAGTCATGGTATATGGCTGCCCAACCATGGGTCATGTTCTGCTAGAGGTTTCTGCCTGTTCAAAGGGATTTTTCTTCCCACTGTCACAAAATTGTGCTGTTGTGATTTCGTGCTATATAAATAAAATTGAGTTGAAATAAATTGAACTGAGTGGAAATAAATGGAATATTGCTTTATCACACAAAACCCTATCACACAAAATTGTGCTTGTCCAGGGGCTGGTCTTATGGGCGGGAGTCTAAGCAGAGACCTCTTCCTCCTCACTGCCTCTTGTTCTTCTTGGGAGACATTAAGGCTTCGCCAAATTATCCATTATTTGAGCATTTGCACAACTAACAAATGTTTGATGATATTTATGAATATGTTGTAATGAAAGTACTTGAAAATAAAATATGCATAAACCTAATTGGCAACATAGCAAAATGGCCCATTGAGTAACCCTGACCATGTTTAGTAAAATTAAAGATGAGTACATGCTGCGCATAATGGTAATATAATATTTATTTCTTATTTTATAAACTAAAATTGTCACTTATGTTGCCATGAATTTCAGTTGATTTAATATGCATGACACAAGTTCTAGAAAGGAGAAAATGCTTTGGGAAGATTTTATCATGAATTAAATGAAAAATGGATTTAATGGGAAAGAAGAAAATGTAAATACAAAAACAATGTTGTGTTTGTATTAGTACTTAAAACTGACCTCATAAAATAAATGCAGGTCAAAAATAATCTCCATTAGAGGTATTATACTTGTCCATAAAGACATACTGAGATAACTGAACTATTGAACCTTTGCAGGCAAACTTTTTTGTTATAATGTGATAATCACATGCTAATCAAGGTTTATATTTCATTTTAGTATGGCAAGTATTACAGAAAGAAAAAATGTGTTCCTCAAGGTGTGGCCAAATTGATTCATTGTGGTGATGCACACTTTGAAATATATTGCCTTCCAGTTAACTTAGATTACAGCTCTTTATTTTTGTTCAGATCCCCTCCCTTAGTTCAGTATATATTCAGTGACAGGGCAGCTTACTTTAAAGCCCACTGGAGTCGTCATAGGTTGGAAACATCAAGGTATGATTGTATTTTATAGTTTATTTATGTAACTGAAATGACATTCAGTTACATAAATAACTGAAGTACAAGGAAGTACACTACCTAAGCTTAAGCATAAAAGACCATGGGGTGAGTTATTGAACCCATTGAACCTATTGAACTATTGAACCTTTGCAGACAAACTTTTTTGTTATAATGTGGTAATCATTTGCTAATCAAGGTTTATATTTCATTTTAGTATGGCAAGTATTACAGAAAGAAAAAATGTGTTCCTCAAGGTGTGGCCAAATTGATTCATTGTGGTGATGCACACTTTGAAATATATTGCCTTCCAGTTAACTTAGATTACAGATCTTTATGTCATGTTCAGGTCCCCTCCCTTAGTTCAGTATATATTCAGTGACAGGGCAGCTTACTTTAAAGCCCACTGGAGTCGTCATAGGTTGGAAACATCAAGGTATGATTGTATTTTATAGTTTATTTATGTAACTGAAATGACATTTTCTCCCAGTATTGCATGTACAGTAGCTTTTAAATTATGTTTTCTTTAACTTAATTTGAAAATCTTCATTATTTTTCATTGGTTTTTTATTCATTACTACATAATAACTTTTACTCTGAAATCTGTGTAAATATAAATCACAGGATGAAAAAGCACAAGTAAAGTAGAGTTTTATTGTCAACCCAACAATATACACTCAAGTATACAGTGGGATGAAATATCGTCCTCTGGATCAAAGGTGCAAACTGTAAAAATTTAAATTAAAATAAACATATATACAACTATAAAGAAATAAGATAAAATAAGAACAGTATTGTACTTGAATGTAACGCACTGGAAACATCTGCATATTGTTTGTAAAGTAGAGTTTTTGTTAAAGATTCCAATGATTATTTCAATTATTAACATATTTTATTAAAATAAAAACCTTTTAAAATCCTTATAAATGATTGAACCTGTTCTGAAAAAAAAAACTACTTAATTACTTACTTTGTAATTTTCTCAAACCACACAGTTTTAGTATGTTTGCAGTATTCTAATCAAAATTAACTGAATCAGCTAAATTAACAAATGTTGTTCCTTTTTTTCTTTTTTTAAAATAGATCTGTCATGAATTCATTGCTGGCCATAGCACTGCTGCCTTTGGCTCTTTTAGGGCCAGGTATGGCCTTTGTCTCTATTGGGGGTGGAGCATCCACTCATGTCAGCATTACAGGAACGGCTATATTGCAGAAAGTGCGAGAGACGTGTCAGGCGGTGGCTGAGAAAAATGGTTATGAGTTCAACCCCACGGTAGGTATACAAAATGTACAAAATAGCATAAACTAAACTTAAAAACATTAACACTTAAATACAAAGTCAGATCCATTTTAATGTGGATGTTTGTCTGGATAAGCTTTAAAAGGAAAAAAGAAATCCACAGAATAAATGTACCCATTTATTGTCCTTTTTATGATTGTATTAAACTTAATAGCAAGGCTTGTGTGTGTGTGTGTGTTTAATAGAACTTATAGGCTTTTTAACAATTTGAGCTTTCTTTTTCTGACAAATGCAGTTCCCCTCATAAAGTAAAATGTATTTTGTACTCACCTGTTCATTTTTCACAGGAATATTTTTTTGAACTTCTTAACTTTACCCTTTAGGGTTCCTCTCCTGAAGAGCTGGTGCAAGCCTGTCTAGGTCCCACAGCAACAGGAGAGGTGTCTGGTGCCAAATTTCATTCTGCTCTTCAAGAGATCTACACCCAGAATGGGTTGGTAGATCGTGACTTTGTCAACAGGTAAAGCAAAATTGTGGAATAACAACCTATGGAATAATTAAATTGCATTTTTACAAATGGTAAGGCAAGGATCTCACTTATATGTTAAAAAAATATTTTAGTGCTTCACATCACTTCAACTCCGAGGCTTTCTTGGAGGGGCGGAGCCTAATCACACAGGGCATGGTGGCCATTAAAGCTAACGTTCACAATGAGAATTTTCAGGCTGCAAGGACAACACTGGGTAGAGCCCTTCACACACTACAGGTGAGAGGGGTGCAACAAAACACCAGGGCATAAATGAATTAACTTAAAAAGGTATTGGAACAGCCATACAATCAGAAATTTAAGTATGGAGGTTATATGAGGTTTGTATAACATGTGTTTCTCTGCACTCTCAGGACTTTTACAGTCACAGTAACTGGGTTGAGCTGGGGAACACAAAGCCATATAGCAACCTCATAAACCCAGGCCTCCCTCTGGATAACCTGGCAGGTAAGTGTGTATTATCACCACCATCATGAACCCAACCCATTCCCTTGGGATTGGTAAAGTGCCATAAAAAGATAACATCCATGCTTTTTTCTTTTCTTGAGAGAATATGTATAGACCAAATATCAGAAACTGAAGTCTTGCTAAAGACATGACAGTGGCTGATTATCATTGGCTGGTCTTTATGTTTCATTTTCAGACCACTGCATTCATAAAACAACTCCAAACAGTGTACATAAATAATAAATTAAAGAGATGAGTTGCTTAGAGTCTCACTAGTCGTTAAAAGATACCTGGATATTTATCAAGCAATCGTCTCCTACAGTAATCCTGTTTTGTTTGTGTGTGTGTGTGTAGATGTGAACACCCCCACCTGCAGTGACTGTAAGAGTGCCAGTGGAACATGCCCCAATCAGCTGCTCCCCAACATCCTAAAAGACAAGAAACTCACATCTGGCTATATGGGAGTCTTTTCTCCTGCCAAGCCTACAGGTATCATTTCACACACGTACATAAATTACATTCAAGTTGAGAAGGCAGTGCGTACTTGAAGCAGTTAACACTACAATCTGAGCATTTTGCAGATGCCCAAACAATGTCTACAATGCCTGTGTAGGTTCTCAGTCATCAAGGTCATGATGATTGAGAACATCTAAGAAGCTTGGAAAGAACATGATTGGACTTCTTTAAATTTCCTGAACAAGTTTCACCTCTCACCCAAGGGCTTCAGTTTTCAAGTTTTCAGATTTCACTTACTGTAGCTTAAAATGTTAAATGAACTTCTTATATAGTTCTTATTCTACCTGAGCACTCACGCTTTATACAACATGTCTCATTCACCAATTCATATCCATTCATACAAACACTATTTTTGCAATGCTTAAGTGCTTTTTAGCTAATATTCACACACACGCACACTCCCATGGACATTTAAATCGAGTTATGCTAATATTATTTATATTTTCCGTTTAACCTGTGCTTTTACATAATGCTCTACTTCTCAATGAAAATAATAAACAGAATACAGTGTTCCCTCGTTTATCGTGGAAGTTACGTTCTAAAATTAACTCACGAAAAGTGAAATCCATGAAGTAGCCAGCTTTATTTTTTACAATTATTCTCGATGTTTTAAGGCTGTAAAACCCCTCACTACATACTTTATACACTTTTCTCTGACGGGCATGAACATTGTCACACTTTTCTCTCCTGTTTAAAGACTCTCAAAGTTCAAAACTTTGTGGAAAAATAAGTCCAGTATTATAGAATGAAGCCAAAGATCAAACCCTGTTTTCAGGTCCAGAACATGGGAATAGAGCAACTGCCAGAGAAGTCAACATTAATGAATCAATGGTACGGAAGTAGAGGAAGCAAGAACAATGAGTTGAGTAAAGTTTGACTCATCTGACTGTTTTGTTTTGCTTAATGCGCCTTATACGGTAAATACGGTAACTTCTACCTTCCTTTAGCATGTCCAGAAGTCCAACTTTTTGCGCAATGGTTAGCATCTTCCTCTGCCTTTTGGGTGCTACCACAGGAGCCTTTGACGGTGCAAAACCTTTTGTCGACATTGTTGTTTTTGTTTGGGAGAAAACTTACAAACATACAGTACAGCACTTCAGAGTCGCACTGCTAGCGATCGAAGATTTAGGTAAATTTGACAAGCTGAACGCATTCTGTACTGTACAGGAGACACGGCATGCAGAACACAATGCGCTGTTTAAAAAAGAAAAAGAAAAGAAAAAATGCAAATTGCACCAAAAAAATCAGCGAAACACTGAGGCTGCGAAAAGTGAACTGTGTTATATCAAGGGACCACTGTATGTCAGTGAGCTTTAGATGTACTAACAGGATAGACTCTTTTTTTTTTTTTTTTTTTTACCTCAGTAGTGCCATGTTTATGCTGAGCTAACCTAGCTTGTTTCTGTCTGTGACTTTGTATTCATCAGACATGTATGACAGTTTTCTGTGCCACTGATAAAACCTGAACTGAACCAAACTAACACACACATCAGTTTGATTGCACAATTTTTTTTCCTCTAATATTTTTTTCTATTATTACACGCTTTTAGGGTTTTTTAGGAGTACTTAAATACACATGCAAGATCAGTATATCTAATCAAGATATGGGTACAACGATCTCTTCCTTATGTAAGGTAAATGCAGCCATGGAGGTGCAGCTGATCTTACTAGCAAAATCAATCCTAAAGGAGGCATCAGCAAAGATGAGCGTCATCAAGACAACTTGGCTTTTCACGACGCTGCTGTGCAAGCAGCAACAGATGCCAGTCTCGAGTTATTGCAGGACCTTCGCTTAGCTGTAGGAGACGATGACTTTTTGAGGTACTATAATGACACATGAACAAAGTATTTCAGAGTATACTATGAAGTATGAAGTATTTTACTTCAGTATTTCAGTACTCTGGGATTGAAATGAAAACTGAATTTTCTTTTCTCACAGAATGATGGGGATTGCTCGCTCATCTGTCTTGTGCTTCGTAATTGACACGACTGGGAGTATGTCAGATGACATTGAAGAAGCAAGATCAGTTGTTCATCAAATCATTGACACATACAAAGGAACACAAGACGAGCCCTCCGAGTACATCCTGGTGCCTTTCAATGACCCTGGTATGAACTCCTCTATGCCGTTAATGATATTAGCATTTACTGGTATTTAAACTACCTGTACTAGTTGCATTTAATTTCTGTTTTATGAAACATAAAGTGAATTTGTGGTGCAAATCTGCATATTGTCCCAATGTGCTTGTAGACAACCGGCTATATTTAGTCCTCAGGTCAGTCTACATGGTTAGCTCTTTTTTGTTCTTGTATGTAGAGTTTGGACCTATGATCAGGACAACAGACGTGGATAAGATGAAAGAAGAAATCTCAAATCTTCAAGCAAGTGGTGGAGGTGATGAACCTGAGATGTGCCTGTCAGGGCTTCAGGTACTACAATCAGTTGTGACATTTTCACTTGTAACTGGCATTTTGGTTAATCGGACAAAAACATTTCAGAAAGATGAAAATGTGGATGCATCGAAGATTTTATGTATACTTTATTTCTCCAGCTTGCTCTGACAGGTGCTCCTTCCTCTTCTGACATCTATGTTTTCACTGATGCTTTAGCAAAAGACATTGAGCTCAAAGACACTATCGAGGCTCTCATTAGTAGCAGTAAGTCAAAGGTAAATGCAGAATGACACTTCATGATGATCAGTATTCATTAAGCCTACTTAGGCGTGGCAGCTGTGGGTATAACTGTGACATTAACTGATCTCCACAGGTGTCGTTCTTCATTACTAAACCATTTAGCAGACGCCGTCGTTCCCTCACAGCTGCTTCCTTTGACGACTACAAAGACATAGCTCTGCTCTCTGGAGGCCAGGCCATTCATGTTTCCAAAAAACAGCTTTCTCAAGCCACAGATATTATCCTTGACACCTCAACTTCAGCTCTGGTATGATTCTACAGTTCAGTGAATATAATGAGACTTGTATAAGGTCTTATATGACTGGACTATTGTTTGAAGAATAGAGATCGCTGAGTAAGTCGCTCATTTTTCCCCTCAATTCTGTCAGGTGACAGTTCTTCAGCGAGCAAGAAATCCTGGAACGCAAGAGACCTTCCCCTTCACACTGGATGAGTCATTGAAAAACATCACTATCTACATCACAGGAAGATCCATTACTTTCACGCTGACAAACCCTGATGGTACCTCTCATTTCCAAACATTTCCGTGCTTCACACAACGAATTTCAACAAATGTAATTGCAAAAATACCCATTAGTGATAATGGATGTTAAACATTTTCAGGTGTAACCCAGAGTCAAAGTGAGGCCAGTGGTAAACTGGGCACCATTCAGACTGTGGGCAACTTGTACAGGATTCGCTTAAACTCTGAGAAGCAGATAGGAAACTGGAAGATCAACATCAACTCCAACCAACCCTACACACTCAAAATCACAGGTAGAATCGGGTATATGTTTATTTACTACAAGTCTTTATTATACAAGTGTCAGAAGTGACTCAGGTTCAATGAGTTTTTGCCGTGTATGTGCATTTCCTGTAAGTCTGTAATTACTGTAAATGCTTGCTTTTCCAGGCCAGAGTACAATTACCTTTATCTATGACTTTGTGGAAAGCTTTGCTGGACCTCACCCAGGTTACGCAGTGCTCAGTGGGCTTCCACAAGAAGGTACAGCACCGCAATAAAGCAGTTTTATTGTTTTACAGTTGAAGGTAACTTCATTAACCTGACATTATTTTGCTTTAAGAGATTTATTTTCAGTAAAAAAAACGTGCTCCACACCCACACCCCACCAATAGAGTAACTTTTGACATTTTAACAGCATTGCACATAAAGTATTTCTATTACAACACAAGTAACAAGTGTAGTTAATTGATGTGAAGTTTCTGTATTACAAGAGCATCATCTAGTGGTGAAATGTATGACTACGTCACCACTGGCACCTTGTTTAGCTCAACTAGACAGAGGATTTTTAAAGATCTTGTAATAATATTTTATTTTTATCTTTAATATAATTTTGTTTTCCGTTTGCTTTTCCTCACACTTTGATTCTTTTCTACTTCCAGGCCAGTCAGCCACACTAATGCTGTCAGTTATGGGTAGAAGAGGTCCGTCTTCGATGACTGCTGAACAAGTTAGCCTGGCAAAAGTCTCAGGTCCTGAGAGTGTTAGCAACGGTGTACTAACTCAGATGGACAATGGAGAAATTCTGGTGACTGTTGAGACTGTCCCTAAAGGCGAGTTTGTGGTCGTCGTAAAAGGAACTGACAAAGTGTCCAACAGTCAATTTCAGAGGCAGTCAAACACCCAAATGTCTCTCTCCAAAGTGAAGATCATGGTTTGTCTTTTCAATTTCCCCTTTAATGTAAATGTGTTTTGTTTGACTATAATATCAGATACAATGAGTCTAATTCAAATCAAATTCCTTCCATAAATAGATACAGAATAATTAAGCATTCACAAGGTACAAGAACGATACCAGTCCTTTTAAGTTGTTGCTTTTCCTTGTCCACTCTAGGCTGTGGTGGACAGCAGTGTGGAGCCAGGACAGACCTTTAGGCTTCCATTCAGTGTGATGACTCAGAGCTCTGGTGGAAAGTATTCCATCAGTGCCAGAAATGACAGAAAATTCCCCATGATTTTCCCAAATGAGTAAGAGGTTCACTGCTAAAATAATACTTTAAATGTTAAATGTTGTAAAGATATGGGTAGTCTGCTAATATTTATAGCATTTTTATATCTTTGAAGCTTAGTTCATCATCATCATCATCATCATTTATTTATTTATATAGCACTTTAAAAACACACCTGGTAGACCAAAGTGCTGTACAATACTAATATGCACATAGTAATAAAACCAGACATAGCAATAAAATTAAAAACAATAAAAATATCAGTTACCCACAGAGTTAAAGCTTAACAGAGTTAAAAGCCTAATTAAAAAGGTTTTTAATAAAGACTTAAAAACTGGCACTGATGTAGCCTGTCTAATATGGAGAGGAAGGTTATTCCAAAGCATCGGCGCAGCAACAGAGAACGCTCAGTCTCCTCTAAGTTTCAGCCGTGACTTTGGGACCGAAAGCAGCAACTGCTCAGCTGACCGAAGGGAACGAGTGGGGACGTTAGTTAGCGTAACTTAGACCAAAACACATAAATTGGGTTCACAGCTAGCTTATGTCCTGTTTGAGTCTAATTTGTTGGGCCTTTAAAATTATAAAAGGGTTGAGTAACCTGTGTCACCCCAATAATCAGTTGGTATAGAAGGTAAGGGTAAGCAATAGCTGTTATTGCTCCGCCCAAATGTGCTATACAGCATTAGGTTTCTGTCACATCTTTAATGCATTTAACAAATGTAGCCCCTGTGGTATTATTATATTTTACTCTTGTCTTGACAGACTCACCCTGGTAACTGGGGAATATGCCAATACTACATTGACCATAACACCACCTGCCAGCACGCAGTCAGGCACTGATGTCACACTGACTATTGACGCACAGTCATCCAATGGCGCTGACTCAAATTATGCTGTTTTGAGATTGTCTGTTGTTACCAAGGTAAGTCAGTGGAATAAGAAAAAGCGCTTCTGAACATATCCACACAAATTGCTGGTAAAGACATGTCCTACTGATCAAAAGCTGAATGTTGACAGTCCTTTCGCACATGTCAAACACGTCTTTCTTCTTTTCCAGATTACAGATTTTATTCAGCCATTATGTGATGTGGTTAGCGTGCAGGATAACAAATGCCCTCGTGATCTGTCCCAGTGTGGACATTTCCAGTGGGGGCTCTCAGCTAACATTACAGATGGAAACGGAACTGGGATAGAGAGCATTTCCCTCCATCAGGGTAATGGAACCCTCACATACACCTCACTGAGCGCTCCTATCATCGTGGCAAACTACAATGCCTCCTGCTGCTCACAGATTGTTGAAATAATAGCTGTAGATAAAGTTGGCAATGTGGGAAAATGCTACCAATCAATTGCTCGGTCAGGTGTCCCCCCTGCTCTTACTCTGTCGCTGCCACTGTGGATATGCCTGTTGGTATCTGCCTTCTTAGTAAGGCCTTGAAAGACTCAGGTTACATTATGCTAATCTTGTGTCTTTAATCTGCGCCAAATTTAAATCATTTAAAATAATGCACTTCTGCTATAATGTCTATTTTGCTTACTGGTGTTCAGCTTAAATAAAGCTTCTCTCAGCTTTTCCCTTATTTAAAAGGGGCCACCATAAGAGATAGCCACTTGGTGGATTTAGCACAGTTTTATGTCAGATAACCTCCTTGAAACAACATTTCCAGGTATTTGTGTCTCATTCCAGTATGAAATGTTAACCACTAAACTTTGGAGACTACGGAAACTCAGTTTAAATAAAACACTCAAATTATGAATCTATACTTAACTTGTGTGAAAATAAAAAGTCAGTTGTTTCTGAGTGTTTTAAGTAATATTGATTACTTTGAAATCTGTGGGTGAGACTGTTCTTTTTTTTATTGCTTTTGAAATGCAGCATTAAAATGTTCACAGATTTTTGTGTCCCAATGCTTTTAGCATAAGCAAGCATAATACTGGTTAAACAATGGGTATGATCCATCCATCCATTTGCTTCCGCTTATCCCTTTAAGGGTTGTGGGGGGTGCTGGAGCCTATCCCAGCTATCATCTATATATATATATATATATATATATATATATATCATATATTGAGAGGCGGGGTACACCCTGGACAGGTCGCCAGTCTGTCGTCGGAGGGTGGAGGGTGGGGGAATAGGGCAGGATAGGTTAATTATAGGTGTAATTTTTAGTCAAATTTAAAAACATCAGCAGTGAAATATGCTTCATAATGCCTTACAGAAGTCATGTATCGGGTTATAATTCCTTGGGCTAAAAGCTGAAGATTGTACATTGTAATAAATACAATAAACATGTGCTTCCAAAAATTACTGATTGGTGGTGTTTCTTTTTCATCTAAATAGTGCTACTTTCTTGGTTTCTGAAATATTAGTGGTGGCCTACTGGCTATACGCTGGGGCAAGAGGGGGCAATGCCCCCTTAAACAAACGTCATGTCCCATTATGGTTTATTTGAAGTTTCAGTCAGGTTTGAGAGTTCATCACAGCACAGAAACAGCTTTAGTGAAGGTTACAAATGATCTTCTTATGGCCTCTGACAGTGGACTCATCTCTGTGCTTGTCCTGCTAGACCTTAGTGCAGCATTCGATACTGTTGACCATAATATCCTATTAGAGCGATTAGAACATGCTGTAGGTATTACAGGTACTCACTGCAGTGGTTTGTATCATATCTATCTAATAGACTCCAATTTGTGCATGTAAATGGAGAGTCCTCTTCACACACTGAGGTTAATTATGGAGTTCCACAGGGTTCAGTGCTAGGACCAATTCTGTTTACATTATACATGCTTCCCTTAGGCAGCATCATTAGAAGACATAGCATAAATTTTCACTGCTATGCAGATGACACCCAGCTCTATCTGTCCATGAAGCCAGATAACACACACCAATTAGTTAAACTGCAGGAATGTCTTAAAGACATAAAGACCTGGATGGCTGCTAACTTTCTGCTTCTTAATTCAGATAAAACTGAGGTTATTGTACTCGGCCCTGAAAAGCTTAGAAATATGGTATCTAACCAGATTCTTACTCTGGATGGCATTACCTTGGCCTCCAGTAACACTGTGAGGAACCTTGGAGTCATTTTTGACCAGGATATGTCCTTCAACGCACATATAAACTAGTTCATGCATGTATTACTTCCAGGCTGGACTACTGCAATTCATTATTATCAGGATGTCCAAAAAACTCACTGAAAAGCCTTCAGCTAATCCAAAATGCTGCAGCAAGAGTCCTGACAGGGACTAGAAAGAGAGAGCAGATTTCTCCTGTTTTGGCTTCCTGTTAAATCCAGAATTGAATTCAAAATCCTGCTCCTCACATACAAGGTCTTAAATAATCAGGCCCCATCTTACCTTAATGACCTTGTAGTACCATATCACCCTATTGGAGCACTTCGCTCTCGCTCTGCAGGCCTACTTGTTGTTCCTAGAGTATTTAAAAGTAGAATGGGAGGGAGAGCCTTCAGTTTTCAGGCCCCTCTTCTGAGGAACCAGCTTCCAGTTTGGATTCGGGAGACAGACACTATCTCTACTTTTAAGATTCGGCTTAAAACTTTTCTTTTTGCTAAAGCATATAGTTAGGGCTGGACCAGGTGACCCTGAATCCTCCCTTAGTTATGCTGTAATAGACGTAGGCTGCCGGGGGATTCCCATGATGCATTGAGTTTTTCCTTTCCAGTCACCTTTCTCACTCACTATGTATTAATAGACCTCTCTGCATTGAATCATATCTGTTATTAATCTCTGTCTGTCTTCCACAGCAGGTCTTTTATCCTGTCTTCCTTCTCTCACCCCAACCGGTCGCAGCAGATGGCCGCCCCTCCCTGAGTCTGGTTCTGCCGGAGGTTTCTTCCTGTTAAAAGGGAGTTTTTCCTTCCCACTGTCGCCAAAGTGCTTGCTCATAGGGGGTCATATGATTGTTGGGTTTTTCTCTGTATCTATGAAGCACCTTGAGGCGACTTTTGTTGTGATTTGGCGCTATATAAATAAAATTGAATCGAATTGAATTGAATTAAGTCAAACTTTTAGAAGTTTAGAAAGAAAATAATAAATTACCCACAAACTAAATATGGACAAGATGTACTACAGTTGCTGAATAATCCGCTAGAAAAGGCAGAAATTAAATGATAGGTTTCACGTCTCATCCACTCTTTGCCTCCGTGCACTCGGAACTCCCCCTCCCCCAGCTAAACATCCATGCCGTGCATCTTGCCATTGCCTTCAAATTGTGGTTATTACTGTGGTTAAGTTAAATCCAATTTATTAACCTACCTCTGAGACGAAGTGCATCTGCAAAGAACGTACTTTCTCCCGTTTGGCAGAGCAGGCAATGAGGTGCGTTTAGATAGATAGATAGATAGATAGATAGATAGGTAAAACTTTATTAATCCCTCGGGTGGGTTCCTCTGGGAAATTTGGTTTAATGTCTCTGTGTTAATTTGAGTTTCCATGAAACCCCGATAAAAGGTATTTATGTTGTTGTTTTTTTATTACTGTGCCAGCCCTTTTTAGTTTTGTAAGTATTGGCTATGTTGAGAGGTCTTATTTTGTTCTTACTTAATTTTGCAAATGTATTTGAATAAGGCCCTCCAATTAAGACAGATTTTATGTTATTGATTTTAAAGATCTGAATGGATATTTTATTATTTTTTTATTTCTATTTTTAAATTTTATTTTTCAAGACTTTGTGAATTCTCTTTTTTATAACTGGGCCCACCCTTTTTAGTTTTGTTAATATTGGCAATAGTGTGAAGTGTTATTGCTGGTTTCAAATATATTCAATATAGGCTATCCAATTAAGTTAAATGTCATGTTTTTAGTTGTTAGAATCTGATGAAAAATACTTAATTTTATTTTTTGCTTTTCTGTTTTCCCCCTGAGGGATCGCCACCTTAACGTGGTCAGGGGGTTTGCGTGCCTTAGTGACCATAAAAGCTTGACCAGCAGAAGCTCAGCCTTCAGTTGGGACACCCAAGTTGACAAAAACAGTTATCCAGAGCAGGGTTGCCACGATTAGTTGACTATAAAAATCATCAACGACTAATTTCATAGTCTGCGCATCGTTCGAAGCTTTGTAAGATCCTGAAAGATGCAGGAATAAGTAGTAGGATTTAAGAGTGCAATAATGGACTAAAACAGAAGATGCAATGCATCTACAAGGATGCCAGTTGCTGTTAAACGCCAAAGAAGAAGAAGTAGTCTCTGGTATCGTAGCTCTGTCCAAATTTAGCGGCCACATCCTATAGAGTCCGCATTTGTAGGCTGATTAATTTACAGCGACACAAGGAAGGCTATCCAAATTCGCAGAATCCTACAAATGCATCCTTCATTTCTCCAGATTTGAACAATGGGTAGGGTGTATCCTTCGTGGACCAAGCTATCCTAGAATTCATAGCGAGGCCCAGTCAATTTCAGTTTCCAGCAATGGCAGCAGGTACTTAGTTTTAATATTACTCTTATTACTCTTTCTGGGTCACAAAATAAAGTTTTCAGATATTTTCTGGCAAGAATGTGGGTGCGTAAACTTCAAATATCTGCTCAATTTATCAAGACATCACATATTTGCAAAAGTGCTCCAATGTTTTCGGAGACATCTGTTACCCACCAGCTCGATAGCTAGCCGGGGTTCAAGGCTCACTAGAGCTGACGAACAGCAAACTCCTGGCACATCGTTTTCAGACCCCCTGTGGTTCAACTCAGGTTAAACATGATATATAAGTCATTTAGATACCTTAAACATTTTACTGTTTGGCTTTTTTCAGTATTTTATTTGTTCCTGGGTAAATCTGTTTGGCTGAGATTAAAGTTATAGTTTTCACACAGCTGAATAAAGATCAAGCAGAAAACTGATTAAACAGAAGTGTGAGATGGACGAGAATTTACTCCAGTGTCCTGTTATATTTTAGATAGCAAAGAGCAGACGGCTGAGTTTATTAAACTCAATTGAATTGAATTGAATTGAATTTTATTTATATAGCGCCAAATCACAACAAAAGTCGCCTCAAGGCGCTTCATAGGTACAGAGAAAAACCCAACAATCATATGACCCCCTATGAGCAAGCACTTTGGCAACAGTGAGAAGGAAAACCTCCCCTTTAACAGGAAGAAACCTCCGGCAGAACCAGGCTCAGGGAGGGGCGGGGCCATCTGCTGCGACTGGTTAGAGTAAGAGAAGGAAAACAGGATGAAAGACATGCTGTGGAAGAGAGACTCCACTGAGACAGTCTGCAAATTTTCTTAAAGTTTAATAAACGATCATCTGCTCTTTACTTTTAGTTAGCACATACCTTGAACACTTCAAGCTGTAAGCTAAACGGTAAATGGCCTGTATTTGTATAGCGCCTTACTTAGTCCCTATGGACCCCAAAGTGCTTTACACTACATTCAGTCATCCACCCATTCACACACACATTCACACACTGGTGATGGCAAGCTACATTGTAGCCACAGCTGCCCTGGGGCGCACTGACAGAGGCGAGGCTGCCAGACACTGGCGCCACCGGGCCCTGTGACCACCACCAGTAGGCAACGGGTGAAGTGTCTTGCTCAAGGACACGATGACTGAGACTGTTGGAGTTGGGGCTCAAACCGGCAACCTTCCGATTATAAGACAAACTGCCAACTACTGCCACGATCGTCCTAAGCTAATGATAGTTATATAAGAGCAGATGCATGCTGGTGCAATAAGCTGCACGTTTTATGTCCAATGGATGCATGATGTAATTGGTTGACGAATTGCAAAAATAATTGGTGACTAGTCGACTGTCAAAATAATCATTTGTGGCAGCCCTGATCCAGAGCACCCCACTCAACCCCCACACCTTTCTCGCCTCCATTGCCACTATGTGCCCCCTTTACATTTCTCTCTGCCCCCTCATATATGCCTGTCTAGAAACAGCCCTGAGTGCAGTGTGGACTTTTGAAAAATGGTGGTCATAATGTGAAGAACAAACAGTGCAAGATCTTTTGTGTATTACTCCCACTGGAGAATATTGGTTTGCATTAGTTGATTTGAAACCGTACAGCATAAAGTCAAAGTCATCATTAAACTCCAGGACTGCAAAGCTATTACTTGTGCTACACATTTTTAAATGATCACAAAATAATTTTATAAACAAAATGTTTATTTACAATTCTTTCATTTTAACAGCCAGTACGAACAAACTATGCAACTTGACTTGACAAAAATTAAATCAATGTAAATTCACAGTATGTACAATGAGGTTTAGGGCTGTAAAAGAATGTGTTAATATTGTGTTTGATATTTTTGGGAAAGTTAGCTTTTCAAACATATCTGAGAAAATTTTGACATTTACACCAAAGCAAAGACATCTTTTTTGTTAAAATAGGGCACAATGTTAAACAGAATGAAAATATGTTTAAAAATTAAAAAAAGATTTACTTTTAGTCCTCCCTGAATGAGGTGGTTAATTGCTGTGCAAGTAATACAATTAGACTTCATTGCCATTTAGACATCAGTAATGACATGTGGCATACTGACAGAGATTGATAGATGGGTAATGGAAATTAGATCATATTTTCAGTCTCAATTTAATTAAGACATGTTTTAACCTTAGTGCATATTTCAAAATCCAACATCCAAATTCCAACACTGGTCACAAGATGTGCTTTCCAGAGTTATTGTGGAAGGTTTATCAAATACTTCTTTTTTAATAATAGGCAAGTGCTTCAATTTTTGGAACTGTATATATGAAAACAACATCAATAAATTACCAATTAAAAAATGAACAAAACATCTGTTTTTAATGTGTTCAGTTGACAATATTTAAAAACGAATGCAAGTGTATTATGGCAAACTCATTACAAAATGAGAAAAGAAAAAGATGACAGCTTTAAAATGCCACTAGGACACTAAAGCCCATGTCCAAAACAAAAGCATTATGTATGCCACAAAGGCTTACTTGAGTTGAAGCCAAATTTACCTTAACAATTTTCCCTAAACTAACTCAGGTACAACATTCGGGAAGAAATACCATGCCAAACTGGGGTTATGCTCTCACACATCTTGTGACATCACCTACTGAATCAAAAAGTATGAGAAAAAGATACCTGCATATTCTGACAAACCAACTTAAATTTAAAGATGTATATTTCTGAAAAACCTCAATCTCCATCTATATTACACTTTACTTTGCAGAGAGCACACAGTGCCATACAGAACATTGTAAAAAGACAAAAAAAAAAAAGTTCAACACTCTGGAAAGTTTCCTCATCTGCTTGCTAGTGAGGAGGAACAAAAGTGTAGCTAGTATAAAGAACAACTGTCACTAATCATTATGTTGCATCACTTTAAAGTACAATTTGTCAGTTTGGGGAGATTTACTTGTCTAGCCTGTCTATATTGCATCGTTTTTATTTTCAACAGTACCAAGTGGCACGCATGTTCGTCTGTTGGCTTTAGTTAAGTTGCTTCCGTTCTTTAAGACAGATGGATGGATTTCCAACAAAGCAGCAAATCAGTACAAATTCCCAAACTCTCAAACCATTCTACAAAGATACAAAATAATTATCTCAAAAAAGGGAAAATAAGTAAATTCTCCATTTGCATATAAATTCCATTATAAAAACCAAACAAACAAAAACCCGCTCCACAGCATGCATTTTCTGAATTACAAGAATGTATATTTCCTATTTCAAAGCATACCATTGTTCCAAGGTGAACATGGTTTCTTACATGTCCATCTCTCACTGACCACCATGTACATTTTTAACATGTTTTTTCAGGTGACCCGTCTGCGTGAATTTCTTTGGACAGTGTGGACAGGCATGTGGTTTCTCCCCTGTATGGGTGTATTTGTGCCTTTTAAGGTTATTGTAGTCTAAAAATCCTTTTCCACAGAATGGACACCAGTGTCTTTTCTCTCCATTATGCCATCGCAAGTGCACATTCAGTTCTACTCTTCTTATGAATTTCCTTTCACAGAGGGTACACTGAAATGGTTTCTCTCCAGTGTGGATCCTAATATGTACTTCTACGTCTCGTTTTGTGAAGAATCCTTTTTTGCAGATCTGGCAAATGAAAGGTCTTATCCTGCCATGCACCATTTGGATGTGTTTTGTAAGGCCAAAGCGGTAGACAAATCCCTTCCCGCAATGCTGGCAGATATGTATCCGACCATTACGGTGCACCCGGCCGTGGCGTTTAAAGCTCTTGGAGTCTGGGAAATTCTTCCCACAGAATGTGCATGAGAAGGGCCTGTGTCCCGTATGAAGACTAACGTGGCTCTCCAGTGCAGCACTGCTGCTGAGAATTCGACCACATTCCCCACACTGGTTCCTTAGCAGATGCCTACCTATGACTGACAAAGGCTGTAGAGGTGATACAATTGGTGACGTAACAAATTTGGGTTGGGGCGAATCAGGGGAGCCACTGGGGTTTTGATTATCAGATCCCGTCTCCGTCTTTACGTTTAACAAAGATGGTGGAGGCATTTCACTTTCTGTCATGACAGGAGGTATCCACACTTTAGCTCGACATTTTTTCCCAACCCCACAGTTGGATCGACTCTCTGATAATCGACTTTTTGCCAATTTAGATTTGTTAGACTTTTTCATTGAAGCAATTTTTTTAGCTTTTGCTGCTTTAGCTAACTTCATAGCATTAACAACTTTAAAACCCCTTTTAGGACCAGTAACATCTTGGATTAGTCTGGGCTTCTTAGCAGGTGTAGATTCCTCAGTCTTTGTACGACTGATGCAATTTTTAGCTATTGTGGGGGACTTGACACTTGGGGAACAAGTTTCACCTTTATTTCTTCTAGTAATAGCGCCATCTGTGGTTATACCAAAAGATCTTAATTCCCTTTTAATCCTTTTTGTCTTTAAGTCATCCTTGCTGAAAAGTGAACTCCTACGGATGCCAGACTGCCTCAAACTAGGTGTTCTTGGACTAACAGAAGGCAAGTCAGTCTTTTTAGGACTAGTGCTTCCTCTGGTTGACATTACAAGGCTTACAGAACTTGATTTTTCATTTCTAGGGGTTGTATCATTGTTAGTCATTTTGGGGCTACCACTTTCTTTAGTTGAGCTAGGACTTCTAGAACTCAAAGAACCTTTTCTACCTGAAGGCGACCTCCTCGGACTTAAAGAACTGGATTTTTTATATCTAGGACTATCCCTACCCAAAGACCTCCTAGGAGTCACTGAAGTCATTTCAGGACTAGCAATTTCTTCATTTAAATTACCCTCTCTAGGACTCACAGATGTGGATTTTTTATTATCTGTGCCTAAACCATCTCTATGTGTACTGTCCGCCTTAGGAGTCATGGTGGTGGAATCACTGTTAGCCCTGCTCTTCTTAGAAGTTGGCTCATTATCAGTCATCTTGGGTAAATCTCCACCATTACACAGTACAGATCTTACAGGACTGATGGAAGATAGGGCATTATTAATTAGAGCTGTATTATCTTTAACCACATCTCTCCTTCCAAGGCAAACAGGACTGGTTTCCTTAGTTGACTTTTCACCGTTAAGACTGCCATTCTCTATTCCAAGCTTCTTAGAGATGAGAGTGGTAGTATCACGTTCTGAATTCCGTTCCAGACTTTTTTCAGTTCTTTTAACTTGCAAGTGAGTTTTCAGATGACTTCGCAGCCGAACGACCAAGGAGTTTTTCTGTAAGCTTTTCTTCTGTAAGCTTCTCTCCGTCAAAGAAGCTTTACCATTTGCAAAGTCAGAGTTGGCCTGTATCAAAATGGAAAGAAGAAACAAACAATAAATAAATAAATAGGTACCACATTCTGTAGGGGTTCTAATTTTAAAAAACAAAACACCCACAACAACAACACAACATGATGACTATCAATTTCAATGTGTAACCACAGAAATTTTGACCCCCATGTACTGAATAGCATTTACCTGTTTTTCTTGATCTTGAACGATCGGTGAAACTGCCAGTTGTGCCAAGAACTGTGCTTTAGTCATCTGTAAGTGAGGGTCAGATGCCTCTCTGGACATGGAGGTAAGCTGTATGATGGCAGATTCATTCTCCTGTACGTCACTGCTGTCCATATTAGGAATGGGTTCAACAGATGTTGCTGATGTAGATGGCTGCACATCTTCACCGACAGTTGCCTCTCTCATGACAGTGAATGTTTCAGATGACAGTTGAGACCGCTCATGATTATTTGACTCTGACTTCTGAGGTGTATTTAGAGTCACAGGACTAGGCATTTCGGTTACATCTAAACTACTGCTTGAAGATGAATCTAGCTTCTCTGAGATTGCTGGTTTTGAAGACTTCTCTTGCATAGTACCTTCAGAAAATCCCTTTAAAAGCAGTTTCGATACCAAAACAGATTCGTTGGGGGATACTGAAAATGGAAGTTTGGTTAATCTGACCACAGGAGTGAGCTTCCTATCAACAGTCGGCTGTGATGCTGGTATTATCTTAACTGACTGTTCTAAACTGGTTTCTGTAGGAGTGCTTATCACTTCCGAAACAGAGGCAGTTTGTTCAGGAGATTCAGGGCTGTCGGTTGCGTTTTCACTTTGAGAGAATGCTGTGTCATCGGAAGCTGAAACACTTAACTCCTGTGAAGCTGTAGTCGACTGTGCAGATGTCAATGTGACAGGAACATCACAAGGCATTGCTGCCTCTTGCGTTGCTTTCACAACTATTGTCTGTGGTGGATGTTTACTTGGTGCCACTGCTGCCAACCGTATTGGAACTATGATTGTTATTTTTTTGTGTGGTGGACCACCTGTTTGCTGATTTTCTGATGGTTTAGTCAACTGTGAAACTGGGATTAATGTCATGGAGGTAGTATTTGTTTGTTGAGGAAGACAGAAAAGTGAAGGCGTTTCCAGAGGTAACCCTGCAACTCCAGAAGTTGCAAGTACATTATTGTGTGTAGTCCTCGACTCTATAGAAGAAAGGTTTGTTGTAGACGATGCTATATTGTGAGATGGTCCTACTCTTGGCACAACAGTTATTATTTTAGGCCTAATTTTAGTCAGTTTTCTGGGTGCTACGGGGTGGGAAGATGGCAGGACAAAAGTTTGAGTAGCAGCATTTGATAAAACTTGCTGTTGTTGTGGTGTAACAAATGCTTTGAGGGTTTCATTGGCCTCTACACTTGACTGAGATTTTACAGTAAGATTCTGTGTCTGTGGTTTAGCTAGGATTTTGTCCACTGTTTGTAGGGTATCCACACAGGGAGCACAATGAGTCATAGGTGATGAAATTTTTTCGGAAGACGGAGTAATATTTCCCATTGTTGACTGATTCATTGCTTCAACTAGCAGCATTGCATCCTGAAGTGTTGCAGAAGTGCGACGTTCCTTGTGCTGACCGGGTGTCAGTTGTGGTGAGTCCAATGGAGGAGAGTTCAATGTTTTCTTTGCAGATAAAGCTTCAATAGATGGAGCCTCAACTGCCTCTTTCTCTACACCCGTGGGAAGCTGCTGAGTTTCAGGGTCTACTGGCTTTTCAGAAGAACTGCTACTCACAGACAAAACTGAAGCAGGCAGAGAACCAGCCTTTCTATTGTCCATGTTTTTCAAATCAGTGCTTGCCATCTCCTGTACAGATGGATTGGCAGTAGATGAAGTCCCTTTCGTCTGAATCCCAGATGATCTTGGAGAGGCAGAAGCAGAAATCTTCACTGCATCTACAGCAGTGGATTTGTCAACTATTTCTGAAGGTGTGTTCAACTGTTCCTGGCCTTTTAAGGCATCAAAAGATGATGACACAAGTGCTTCTTTTGGTTTAATTTTCTTTGGTGGCCGTCCTCTTCTACGCCGTACTGACACATTAGTTTTGGAAGTAGCTTCATCTTCTGCCAAGCTGTTTTTTAATTCTTCACAAATAACTTCTTTGTTGACCAATATGGACCCCCCTAACTGTTCATCTGCACAGTGCACATGTGCAGATGGCTGTACAGTAATAGCAGTTTGTTCATTTTCTACTGTTTCACCATCTCTTTGACATTGCTGAAGAACCTGTGTCTCTACTTCTGATGTCTCCTGATCAACTTCAGACTCTTCTTTGATATTGTCCGTCATTGCAGCAAGTGAAATAACTATTGAATGTTCTGAATCAGTGGTCTGGCTCTGCGTTCCCTCTGAACGGCTACTCTCTCCCATACAGGATACCTCCCGGACCATTCTGGTCTCTTCATCTTTTCGAGCTGATGTAGTTTCTTCTGTTGAATCTTCCTGGTTAATAAGCATCCCTTCATTTTCAGTTCCATTTAAAGAGACGTGTAAAGAACCTAGGCACCACAGTGATAAAGATGTCAGAAGAAACATAAGAGGAAAAAGTTACTAAGGCAGAGAAAACTCTGGAACAATGAAACTTTAGACAGACATTTTTTCTTTTCCCCTTAACATTACATGGTCCATACAATTCTTTTAAAGGGAACTGTTTATTTTTTATTTTTTTAAAGATGTGCTAAATCCTGTTTTGATTCGGCACTCATCATATAATACCACTGGGAAATGCTGCACACACACAACCTGTTTACTGGTGAATAATCTTCCACTGTTATTTTGGATGTTTAAACTCTGCCAACCATTTAGCCTCAAACCTTTCTACCTTGCGCTTTCCTTACTGACTGCTATTGTGTTGTCGTCAAGTTGCTTCCCAAATGAGGTTTCATCTCCTGGCTAGACATACACAAAAATTAAACTGTAGCTAAGGATGGCAGTTGCTGTTGTGCTCTAACACAATCTGCAGCAGGTGGGGAAGACCTGCACTACGGTTTCAAACAGCTCTCTCAGACAACAGAGCTAGGGTTCATACACAGAGGCAGAATCTCAGTGAAGTAGCAGTTGATTATGACATTCAGTTAACTAAACACATTTGACCATCACAAGATAATTGGGGAATAATAAATTTGCTGATGAGCAAATTCAAAATGCCATTAATTAATTCTTACAATTCTTTCTTTATTCCAAAACCGTCAGTTTAAATTACTCACCTGAAACATTACTCAGGGCTTGTTCAGAGGCCACTGCAGACTCAACCTCCTCTTCTTTTAACTCAGACCGTAGAGAAGTATCACTGTATGATTCCTGTAGGAGGAGGACAAAAATGTAGGTTTTGAGAAGGTGCAAAAAAAATCAGAACATTTTATTTTTTTTAATGCTGCTATGGTACACACAAACCTCCTGTTTGACAAGTATAAATGTCATCTGAGAATTTCCTCCCTGCTCCTGCAAACCATATCCAAACCTCTCACCAGCGTGTAACATTTGTTGGTTTTTTAATGATGACTGCCCCAGTGGCTGACATTGCTCGACCAACACTGTGCGGAAGGAGACAATATCTGTAAAGAGAAACATACAAACCCACAAAGAAAAAACAGAATAACTAATTGTTCAAGAATACAGAGTTCAGAAGAGAGTTGGGTACAGCGACAATTTCCAGGGGAGTAGTGAACTAGTTTTATTGCACCAGCAGAAAAAAGTGAAGACTGCAATGCCACCGCTTTGAACTGGAGCTGGCAGTGGCAGACCTTGCAATTCTCTGGAGATCAGCTGCAAGCTGGAAGGCCACTCTAACCAGAAGTGGCAACAGGTATAGAGCTAGTGCTGCTATACTATGCTCACAAAGGCTGGATAACAGACTCCAGGTGGCTACTGTATGTATGTGTGTGTGTGTGTGTGTGTGTGTGTGTGTGTGTGTGTGTGTGTGTGTATATATATATATATATATATATATATATATATATATATATATATATATATATATATATATATATATATATATATATATATATATATATATATATAAGAAATGTTCAAATGTAAACAAAGGAGAACATTAATAAATGGACATATTAACTCAATGGCAAGGCAAAAAAATATTAATTTGGGGGGAAGTTAAATTGCACAATAAGTGCAGTACTATCTCAATGAAGGCTCATATATGGATCTGCTATGCGGCTTTACCGCAAACCCAATGTGGTAATCAAGTATGACACAGCTGCTCAACAGTCGCTCTACATTCTGTGCATAGCTGGGAAAGTGCCGTCTGAGAAAAATGATTACTGCCAGATAACTTTAATCTGCTGCTTAAATCAGTATTTTTTATTTTATTTTAAATTGCGCCATGTTTTTTTTTTTGTTACAATAAAGAAGGCTGCTTCATTCATAATATTACTGTCTTTCTCTTCTGTAGGTAGACAAAGGTACAGTATGGGAAAAAGTAAAGATATAGTCACGATTGGACTATAAGGCAAATAGTATGAACAACCACCAATACATATGCGTTATATTTATTTAAATCTGCCTGTCTAATATACAAAGTTATACATCGTCTGGCGCTTCCACCAGTGAGTGATTGTATTAAACAAAAGTCTAGCAGTATTGCTGGTTCTCGACTGACTCGAGCCACTGTTAGAGGTGATTGTGAATTGGCATTTAGACGGACCACCTTTTCACATATCAGGGAGTGAGCTTCTGGAATAGCCTTCCACTGTCAGTGTGGGAAAGTAAAAGTATCCCCATCTTTAAGAGTCACTTAAAAGGGTTGCTGAGGGACACACAAACATGTGATCATGTTTAATAATCATGCTTTATATTGGACGTGAAAAAGAGTGTATTAAAAAAAAGGGGAACCAACTATTAGTGTAATGGGTCAGCGCAATATCAGGACAGTCAGGCCATGTGCAATACAGGAGTTTGTGCAATATAACTGATAGGGCTGTTCGATATAACGATATATATCGGATGACGATATAAAAACGTCTATCGTTTTATTTTACGCTAACGTTTGTTTCGTGGTGTCGCAAAATAAGCTGTTTACGGCAATATTTTTTCATCGTTTTGATGGTTACTGTAGTGGCTATATTAATTTCTTAAAGTTCTATCTTTCTCTTATATTTTGTATAACCACACTACGGACGGACAAGCGCCTGTTTTTATGCGTTGTGGTTAGCAACAACGACGATAACACCATTGCGTGTCCGCTTGTTTATGTTCCACATAAACCTTTCACAATAAAGCTCAAGATCCTGTTGAGACTTTTCAAAATAAACTGAATCACGTGAAAGAGAAGATTATTTACGGATGAGAAATAAAAAAAAAGAGCTGCCAGGTGCTAAAAAATAAACCTTAGACTCAAACGTTAGAACAGGCTTTTCCCCGCAGCACACCGTGTAATAAATACTCACAAAGAAAACAGTGGCCGTTACAACTTATGTCTAAAAATGTATCGTTTCATGCATCGGTTAAAACACTCGACTCCAGCTACATGACACGCAGCTGGAAACACTTCCCGCAAGTCGAGCTGCCCGAGATTCATAGAATTTACAGAAAATGTTATATTTTTGTGATTTACATCGTTATCGGGACGATAGAATTCTTATATCGGGATATGAGATTTTGGTCATATTGCACAGCCCTAATAACTGATGTGTTTCCGTTATTGTCATCTATACTGTCCACTGTGTCCACTCTTCTTGTCATTGTTTGTTCTAATATAATGTGATCACTGTTTTTGTCCTTGTCACATGATCTGTAAATAGTGTCTCTGTATGTTTTTACTAACTTCCGTTTAACACCAACCTGCCAGAGGGTCTGCAAATGAAAATCAGCCCAATGGTATAATCTGGCATATTTACATTTGTTAAAATGTTCATTAATCTGTATTGCCCTTCTACACAAGTGTCTAAACAAGTTTGCATTCATAGTTTCATATCTTTTTTTTTGCAACACAGTCATTATGTATAGACCTTAATACTGTTGTTGCAGATTCAAATCTGGGACTTCCAGACGCACTGCTATAATGACCCCACGCACACTAGGTGGTACTCAAATTATAACAGAAAATGGCAGAAACCGAGTAGAGTCGAGTCACGTTGAGTAGCTACTAGTGGGAAAGGGTTCTAATTTCTGCAAAACATTCTAACAACAACAGAGATGCAGCAATTAGCTTAAACAATTGTTTGGTTAATACTTCGTCTTAATCATCTCCTCTAAAGGAAAAAAAACATTCTGATGTTTTGAAAGTACAGTTGTTATCAGAATGCTCTTTAAACACTGCATTAGGGTACACAAAAACATCTGTGATACAAGTTTATGAACCTTTGTATTTTAGTTTCTGTTTCAGAATTATTACACAACTTATCAATATCTAAATACAAGTGTGGAATAAAGCTATACATTGATAAGATTTCAGTTCAGTTTAATTTTTTTTTTTTAATATACGTCTTAGTGGTTTTGACTGGCACTATGCCAGTGCCATTAGAAGACTGCAGTTTGTTATCAGCCCCTCATTTGCACCTCACCAGCTTCCTGTGTGGGAAAACCTTAGTACCACTGAGTGTGAACGTAGTTACAAACAGAATAAGAAACAGGTTTGCACGTGACATGGGTGTCCACGACCAGGATGCTGACGTAAAAAATTTGTAATGTGTAACGGTCTGTAAACTACAGCAGAACGAACAAAAAGAAATATACTCGGGGGGCATAAAGAACTGATTGGCCAATTTAGAAGAGGTTCTGGCTTCCTTTAGCCAATCCTAATTGTATTTTATAGATAAAAACCAATATAAAGATAGAAGTGGTGAGTCTGACCTGTAAAGGAGCAGTCAATTTAGCTCAAATCAGTTATACCAATGCTCGATTTCATTTGAATAATTATGGAGCATCTGTTCCGTCCCTTATATATATATATATATATATATATATATATATATATATATATATATATATATATATATATATATATATATATATATATATATATATATATATATATATATATATATATGTGTGTAAAACATTTTACAGCTCTATGTAGCCATAAAGAGACGATTTTTTGAAGTTTGGACCAACGTTCACTGTCCTCTAAAAATGGAGAAACTAGTATGGTTTCCCTCCCATTTTGGATCCCACGCTCAAGATGACTATGCTGAGAAGCGAGCATTAACAGCTATGGTGTTCAGTGTGTTCCAGATAACATGAATACACGTAAAATGTTAGCTAAACACAACACATACCATCATAAGCCAGTTATAACTGTTAATATTAGTTAGCTCGGGGTGGCTAACATGCTGTGCAACTCACCACACTGCACGGCTGTGTCGCATTTCTCGAAGTCGTTGCTTTGCCCAGGAAGAGGCTGTTTTTCTCTTTGATAACTGCCCGATTGGCTTTTCGCGTTCTCAAACTGGCTGCATTTTGTTCTGAGGTCCTCATTCTCCTTCTTGATTTTGCATATTTCTGCCTTCAGCTCGTCAACCATAGTTTCGTAAAGTTTCGTGGTTTCTGCAACAGCGCTCTTCAGCATGCTCTCCATGAAAGAGGCATACTTCGTCTGAAAATCGTCCGAAGACATCTTGGTATGTCGTACTGTACTTCCTGGATACAGATACGAGCCCACCTGAAAGAGTGTCTTTACTCTGGCGTTTTTTTAAAGGCACGCCGTCAGAAGCTCCGCCAACATGGCTTCTTCACATGGACGGACGGACGGACGCGGTCTCTGCTTTGTGTGACGCACATTGGCTGACTGACTTACGCAAGCATCCGGTGTTTCACTTCAAGCCAAACTTTGCTTTTTGAAGAAGTTCAGTCAGTACACAAAAAATAAACTAGGAAATCTGTCGGCACCGAAATATTATTACTACCGTCGTATAATCCCACACAACACCAAGAGACCTCAATCTTTTCGTTGCAGCTGAGATTATGCTTTCTTGTTCGTCGATTTTGCTTTAACCGCAGTTGGTAAACAGCTTTTAAGAGCATTACCGCCACCGTCTGGATTGGAGGATTAATCGGAACTTTACGATATCCAGGGTGCCGAACTTGTTTTAGTTCATGCATAACTTTAATTTATTCCATGTGCTTTTTTATTTAATTTTATTTATTGATTTACCGACTTTTACTTACTCCTCTTCCTCCAAAAGTGAATGAACTGATCTTTAAAATCGTAAAGAATATTTTCCAAATAAGTCATTACTTAGACTCCATCTCATCGTATCTGTAGCATCCTCTTCTGTCACACACACCCTCTGCATGTCCTCTTTGACCAGTTTAAGGAACCATCTCTGTAGTTACTATCGCTCCTTTTGACATTAATAAAATTATTTATTAATGACTGCACTGCAATTTTCAAATTTTGCCTTTCATCAAGCCAAACTGAACCCTTTCATGGGCTGGCTGTGCCCCACATAACATATGCTGTGCTCGTATGCTAAAACAGTTATCTTTCTAATCTACTTGTTGTCTAAAAAATGACACAAAAAGCACACAATTTACACGGAGAAAACACTTCCTGTCTCATAAGTGAAAGAGGTGAACTTTAAGATGCAAAATGGGATTTAACTGAAGCAACAAAAAGGTTTAATTTGGATGTGAAACTGTTTATTTATGGAACATTATCCTAATATGACAATACTACTTCATCCACTACTGTCATTTAGTGCTCTTTAAGCACGTTTCCCACTGGAACCAGTTCTCTTTTCTTTCTTCCGTAGCATGAAAATTGTTCCAATCGACGACCCGTATTTAGATACCGGAAGTGTCGTTGTTTACGGAATCGGGAGAAATGTCATAACGCAAGAGTAAAGCTAAGATACTGAATTACTTTTTCTACTAAGCCTGAGTTCTAAATACACGATATGTAAAGAATGCGATCATTTATGTTAAAAATTTCAAGCGAGCTTGTGTTTTTTAAAATTAAATAGTGTCCAGAATCCGTTAAACATAAATCAGAACTGATGGAGCGAGCTAGTTGCAGCTAACGTTAGCATGACACTTTGTTTAAACAGCAGGGTTCATGAAAGCAACCAAGCTGTAAACTCGGACAACCGATACAACCCATAAATCATTAACTACACAAAAAGCACGTGTAAGAAACGGACACATCTACCTTAGAGACACCGACTTTAGCTGTAGCCAGTCAACAACAACAGGCTTTGAATTGCCAGTCATTTTTTTCTCCTCCTTTTCGGTTTATTAAAAAGACTTTAAGCCACAGCGCAGTTGTAATGGCGGAGACTATACTAACGTTTCAGTCACAGCTTTCTGGCGTCATGGAGACGGTGTTCAAGGCTGCTATGTATGAGATCACCCGGTTGGTGGAGGACAGTTTTTTGGAAGAGGTAACGCGGTGCCGGGAGCAGGTTGAGTCCTTAAAGAGACGACTGAAGTGGTCGGAGACTCGTCGCAAAGAACGAGAGGGAGACTGGAGAGGGAGATGCATTGACTGTGGAAAAGTCGGGATATCCAGTGAGAACCAACCCAGAACTTCAGGTGGGTCTTTCTAGGGTTAGTCGTCCATGTTTTACTTGTATTTATTTTCTTAAGGCTAATGAAGAGTTAACCTTTCATTAGAATTAACATTACATTAACAATTCCATTACAAACAAAACTAGGTGTATAAATATTGCAAATATTTTAAGAAATGTGATTATTTAAGTATTTGGGGTTGGACTACACTACCTCAGGCCACAGCTGTATAAATGCAGCATACACAGAATACATTTTAAACACTTTGTGGTTGTTTTAAAATTTTGCCTGGAAATAAAGGTACTTCCAGTGCATAAACTTGCATTACATATTCTTTAATCTGCATTATTCACACTGTGGTGCCTGACTTCTGCATATCTTACTTGTGTAACTAGTACTTATGAAGCCAGGTTGGAGAATTTGATCACAAATGAATAAACACTTTCTGGCTGCTTCATTAGTTACTCCACTTCAGCTGTTCATTAACACAAATAATATTGAGCCAATCACATAGCAGCAACTCCATGCATTTAGGCATGCAGACATGGTCAAGACAACGTGCTTAAGTTCAAATCAAGCACCAGAATGCGGAAAAAAGTTAATTTAAAATACTTTGTCTGTACAACTTTGTAATATACTGCTACATCTCTTCCCCGAAAGAAGAAATCTATAATTCTATTTCTTGTGGGTTTTAAGAGAAACATAATCATATGTTTCTTTTGACTATGTTCATAGCCACATATTCACATATTTCTCCTTTTGGCTTTTGGCTTTGTAACCCTAAGTTAAACATACTTGGGAAAATAAACAGATTCTGATCACCCACTGTTAATTATGATTTTCACTAAACACCAAAAATTGTTTCCTTTTTTGCTGCTTAAAGAAGATTGCTAGAGCTCAGAGGCAATCTTCTTGACATTATATGACTCAACTGACCTTTGCCTTATTTTGTTTTCTAAATCTTTGAAATCCAAGAAAAGCCATGTTCTCTAATGGAAAAAAAAAATGAAAAAAAAATCTATTATTTTCAGAGAAAAGCCTGAAACAGGAGACTGTGCTTCATGAAGAAATAAATAGTTCCCAGGGAGCTGATGGATGTACACTGAGCCATGAGAAGGAAGGAGAGGAAAAAAGAGAGCCCCAAAGTGCCACAAAAGCAACGCAGGTATGATAGTTTTAGTACATTATACAGCTTCATAAATTTACAAAACAAAAGTTGTGTATAAAATGTGTCTTTAAGCCACTTAGTCTCATATTATGGGGTATAGAGCCAATGCGAGAGTGTGATAAACCAAGGAAACATTTGTGGTATGGCTAAACTGACGAAATGTGATTTTTTTTTTGGTGGGGTGGGAGACATGTTCACTAATGCTCTCTTGGTGACCCATGCACCATGAAAATTGAATCATTTATATTGTTAAAAATTGTGGGGGTATGGGAACTGACTGTGCACATTACACAGCATCCATGTAATATTTTTAAGTATTTTAATTATTTTTTGTTTGAAAAACTCTTAAGCATTAAGTTAGATCTGCTTGCCAAAGTTAGGGTTCTACTTAAGGCAACTAAGGTAAAATCTGATGGATTAATGTTGCCTTTTCACTTTTTTTTCCCAGTCATCAGGTATTCAAGGCACTGGACTGTTCAAGGAAGAAGCTCTTCAGATCCCACCAGAAAATGATGAGTCGCAAGGGTGGCACATCAGCTTAGATGGTAAGTCTCTGTGCAAGTACATGCAGAAAATTTAACAAATTAATTTCTCAAGTGCTGTACAAATAGAGACAACACAATGTATGGTGTATATTGAATGCAGTGAGGCTATTTTAACTTTTTCTCACTACTCGTGTTTCAGAAGCAGATGTGTCAGCTCTTCCAGGACCCAGTAAATGTTTTAATGACCAAAAGATCCCAAAGTGCCAAGTAAATTGGGAAACTGGATTTGAGCAGAGAGCAGAATCAAACAATGATGGACACTCGGGTGAACCTTCTGAACCTCTGTTCCCAAACAGGTACGGCATGGAAGACTTAGATGGCATTGACAAGTCTGGATATGGAGACACTGGAATAATAGACATGGGTAATTTTGATGGGATACATTCACCATCGCACCTGGGCAAAGATCTGAGTTATGTGGGCCATTATGATGAGGATGTGGAAGCACCAGAAGGAGCTGATCATCAAGCTTACCAAACAGGCACTCAGCGGAATAGAAAGGATCAGGAAGGTTCACCCTCAGGTTCCCCCTCTAGGACTAACATTGATGTAAGTGGAGAGTTCAGCTGTTTACTAATTAATGAGGAGGGGTATCTGCAGGACACAAATGTCTTGTACCCTGAACAAGTGTCCAGTGATTCAGGTAGTAGATTCAGCTTCCGCGGCCAGGGTATTCGTATTGGCCCTTCTCTGGACAGCACTGAGGATATGTATGAGTCTTCAGATACGTACAGCGATACCTTAAACGTGGGACAACAGATGCAACATCAGGCAACAGTGAGAGGAGCAAGGAGATACACTTGTAACCAGTGCTCCATGTCCTTCCCGGATTCTGCTTCCCTCAAGGCTCACAAACACACACACAAAGGCACTGGACAAGTGCCCCCATACTCCTGCAACCAGTGTGGAAAGACCTTTACTCAAGCTTGTAACCTTAAAGTCCACCAAAGGACTCATTTAGGGCAAGGGGTTCACCTCTGCAGCCATTGTGGTAAAGGTTTTCCTTCATTTTCTGACCTAAAGGCACACAAATGTGGTCAAGTAGGGGACAAACCATATTGCTGCACAGTATGTGGGAATAAGTTCAGCCGTCTATGGAATCTTAAGTTGCACCAGAGAATTCACACACAGGAAAAACCTCATCGGTGCACCATGTGTGACAAGAGCTTCACAAGAGCAGACATATTGAAGGTTCACCAGCGTACCCACACGGGGGAAAGACCATACTGCTGCACTGTTTGCGGTCTCAGCTTCAAACGCCTGGATCATCTGAAATCCCATCAACGCAAGCACATGACAGATCTATAATTCCTTGGGAGAAGAAGTATCAAATTATTTAATATTATTTGTGCTATCTGAAGGCTTAAGTGAATATTTATATTAATGAGCCTGTGATGGATAGATAAGGTCTATCACATTCAGTTAAATAAGTCTCATTTGTAATCAGTTACTGCTGCATATTTTATACTCATTAAAAATATACTGCCTTGGAGTATAACTGAAAAACTTGACCAACAATATCTTTGTGATTACTCAGCTGATTGAAAATAAAACTGGCTTTAGATGCCATTGTCTGTTTATATTCTTTTTTCCTGAAGTTAGTTCTTGGCACATACTTCCTAATGACGTCACCCAGGTAGTAATGGAGTAATGTTTTGATTTTCACTGTTGCCTCCCAGCAAGAAGGTACTTAGTTCAATTCCACCATCAGCATGGGTCTTTCTGTGTGGAGTTTGCATGTGTTTGCGTGGGTTCTACTCTAGCTTCCTTCCATAGTCCAAAGGCATGCAGATAGTGGAGATAGGTTCATTGGAAACTTTAAATTGCCCATGGCATGAATGTGAGTCAGAATGGCTGTCTATGTCAGTGGTTCTCAAACATTTTACATCATTCCCCACATGACACGCCCCCTCTAAACACAACAAAGAAAGAAAAGCCTAGATTTTCAGCACTTCTTTATTGCGACTATCAACTTACACAAAAACGGCTGCAGCTTTTCAGCGGATGCACATATTATTTATGTAACTGCCACAAATTTCTTTGTACCGCCATAAAAGTGATCCCGATGTTAATCGTTAGTTCCGCATAACTTTTCTGCCAGGTAACTTGCGCCCCACCTGCCACACAATTTGAGAACCACTGGTCTATGTTCTAGCCCTGCCACAGACTGGCGACCTGTCCAAGGTGTACCCTGCCTCTTGCCTTTAGACAGCTGGGATATGGCCCCCCGGCTCGACCCAGGAAAGGATAAGTCGAAGAGATGGATGGATATCTATGTGTACTTTGTTGTGTTTCTTGGTCAATTCACCATCTGTGTGGAGCAAGAAATTATATAAACATCTGTAGTTTGTAGACTGAGCCAAGCATAAGTCTGACCTCAGCTTCTTCAAATGCTTTATTTGATGCTGTAAGATCTGGTATTGATTGGAAAAGTCAATAAGAGCTTCTAGATTTACAAGAGTAAAGAGAAAAGGTTGACTCAGGAAAAACACAAGATGCAACACGCGTGTGTGTGTGTGTGTTTTAACTTTTATTGTCTAAAGTTAGCTACTAAAGAGAATCCTGTATGACAAAATAAGATTTCTTTTGTAAATGTTTGTATATAATAAAGAGCCATACAAATAAAACAATTGACAGCTAATAGATACAGACTCAAAGAAGATGTTCTGCCCAATATTTAAAATACACACATTTGTTGCCTTCATGAAGCGCATGAAAGAAGCAGAGATGTCAGAATAATACTTTTTTAACAGGGGCTTTTTTTCTTCAACAGTCAGTTTTGTTTGCTCATGAAATATGAATTCATACAACTGATGAATCTTTTATGGTAAATATAACCATCCCTACCACACACACCAAACAGCATATTGATCTAGACAGCAGCTGAATAGTCTTGGTCCCATGTGTATTAGGAGTCTGTGTTCTCAAAACAAATTCAGAGGCACCGTTTTTATAGTTTAAAAGTCATGTTGCCTGTTTATTGCCTAATGAAATCTAGGGCCTGGTACATTTAAATATTTTTTTAAAGGAATAGAAAGAGTACAATCAAATTACTTTGATTCATTTTATAGTTACGATTTCATTTGTTTACCTAATGTTTTTATTTTGCTGTTAAAAAAAGTAATATTATTATTAGTATTATATACACTAGCATTTTCCTTAAAGACATTTCCACCACAACGTGGTAAAAATTGGTGCATATTAACCTCACAAGAATGCTGGAAGTTAATTTTCTGAGGATCAAAGGTTTGTTGTGGGGATATGAGACAGAACTGTAAACTCAGTGAAGTGGATTTAATTTAAGGTCTGGACTCAGGGAAAGGCCTAAAGCAGGCAAGTGGGAATACCACTGCCTTTTCTGTTTGTGTAAAGAAGTTTAGCTACATATTTAATTCTCAAGATACAAAAAAAAAGTGGAAGAAAACTTAGTCTTTCTACATGATAGAAAAACTACGACAAAACTAATAGTTTTTTAGTAAAAGAAAAAAATAATGTGCAAAAGAATAAGTTCTGTTAGTTCTAACTGCCCATAAATTCTGTAGTAGACAGTAAAAAAATGGAGATTTTCTGTCATTTAATTATCTAATACTTAATTACTTTCATGTAGTATTAAAAGTCCAAAATTTACACTCTTCTTCACATTTTCAAACGCTGTCCAGTCGGCCGGAAAGAAAGTATGATTAAAAAATGTCCGCAAAACGATTACAAGTTAAACCTGACTGCCAGGTGCAGCCTGATGGTTTCACTTTAGTAAAACGCGTTTCGTTTTTTACTCGTCTCCACTCGAGGCCACCGTACTGCGTTGTGCGTGACGCCACGAGCAAAAACAAGGACCACAGGCGAGTGATAAGTAGCTAGCTTCGTTCAACGCAATTTAATTCCCTTATCTAAACAGCTGTTACAATCGAAAGCAAAAACCCACGGGTGAAACATCTCGACAATTAAGATTTCACTCCCGTTTACAGTGTCTGTAGCACTCGTACCGGAAACGATATCACACGAATGCTACAGCTAAATATTAGCTGGCTAGCTGACAGTTCAAATCGACGTGTCATATCAGTAAACATCGCGTTAGGCTGCTTTTTACCATTAATAATGGTATTAATAAAAGCTTATCCCTCCTCACGGGGAATACCGACAGCGGAAAATTGGTGTATTGTTGAATAGAAATTACTCTGCGGTTATGGCCTTCAGCTTACAACATGTAGCAGGATTTTCACAATACACCATTTAATAAAACATCAAACGTCATTCTCCTTTGCATTCATTCACTAAAGCACATAAGCCCTGTGAGTAACAGCTAATAGACAAGGGAGGCTGATAGAGTGCACCATGTCGGACCTGGACACCCTCATAGTCACCTTTCAGACCCAGCTTTCAGATGTGATGGAGGCTGTAGTGAAGACAGCCATGTTTGAGGTGACCAGGTTGGTGGAAGATGTGTTTTTGGTGGAGGTGAAGCGCAGGAGCCAGGAGATAGAGTCCCTGAGGATGCAGCTGCAGTGGATTGAGAGCAAATTCAAGGATCAAGCAGGGAAAGAAGGAGGAAAGACTGGAAAGGGCGTGCACTGTGCAAGGCATGGTGTGGAACTGTCCACTGACACTGCAGAAGAAAGGTCTAAAAACCATCAGGAAGGTAAGAAGAAACAGGCGTAAAATGAATTTTATATAGGTCATGGGATGCCCTAAATATTGTAAACACTGTTGTGTTTCTGTTTTTTTTTTAAGAACAAGTGAGGGGCCTTAGTGTGAAGACCGAGAGTGACTCTTTTGAAAGATGGACAGCAAGCTGCAGACTAGAAGACAAATCAGAGTCGCTACCAGAGGCAGACAGTGCTACAGCTGCACAGAGCCCTGAAAGGGAGCCAGAGGTGAGCCAGATTAAATGACTACCAGAGCAAAGTTATGATGTTGTACTGACATTAAATAATCATCATCTTCTTTATGTATCTGTATTTTATTGGGTGCTTCTGGACACATTTCAAGTGCTATAAGAGCTGTAATGTTGTATAAAAAAAACAACAGTTTCGATAATGGCTCTAAAAATTGGTGAAATGGAACCAGTAGATATTCACAGTATTTCATGCACTGTATGTCTTCAGGCAGCAGAAGAAAAGGATGTGAGATCAGCTGTTGCTACGAAGGAGGAAGAAGTTAGTCAGCCATCTTGCTCCTCTGTGCATATGGGAGGGTGGAACTGTAGTGGTACGTATTGTTAGGATCTTATCTTTCTTTCAGTCTGTCCATAGTAAAGGAACATTAAGCATTATTTATTGCACAAACACATACCCTCTCGACCCTACCGTGTGCCGTGATATAGCTCCCTATCCCCTCAAGCAGGTGTTATGGTTGACACATTGTTTTATAATTTATTCTTTGCTTTTGGAGAGCTTGACTTGTTAACCTCAACTCAGTTCTGCTCAACATTAATAAATTAATATATATATATATTTTTTTTTTTATCTCTGTGGCTCCTGGGGAAAATTAATTGCCAGACAAACAGTGACCACTAGGCAATTTCCATATCCTTCGTTGTTGTTCAAACTCCCCACCCCAGTTCATGACAGGTTTGTGTAGCATGTAGGCCACTTTAACATTCAGACTCTTTTACATGAAGAATGTTGAATTAAGCAAGACATTTTCTCAGAAAGGTGTCGCCTGGATTGCAGTTGGTGTTTTTCAGCATTAATGGTACCTACAATGATGTGCATGCTAACATACGCTCAAATAGACTTTGAACATCTGAAAAGTTGGGAAATTTCTTTATTACAGCATGCAAAACATTAAACACAACCTAGAACAGAAAAGATAAGGTTTTTTTCTTCAATAAGCCTAATATGATAAAACAAAGTAGCCAATATAAAGTAAAAATCTTAATAAAGTACAGTAGAATATAATGCAAATAGTAGGATATAATACAACACGTTAGTATAATAAATTCAGTAAAGTAAATTAGAATAAAATGGCTTTTCAAATTTAGAAGATGACATTAAAGTGACTGGTCCCTATCTCCAAAACGAAGATAGAATTTTTGTTGTCCACTTTACTTCAGTGCACCTAAAAGGAATTCAGGCCTGAAAGAAACAATAACATTGTTGCATTTTTAAATTAATTTATTTTTATTTCCTTAATTAAAAAGAAAAATCCTTATTTTCTAGATGAAGAGGGACCTGGATCAGACAACGAGAGTGGAACAGTTGAGGTACAACCCAAACAGACTGAAGAAAACAGTGAGGAATTATTGAGAAATGTCATGAAGAAAGACCCACAGATAGCTGCTGGTTATGGCTTTCCTGAAGGCAGGCAGGAAAAACACCTGTCTACAGATCGACCGTGTGTTTCATCTTTGGAAATAGATACCAGTTGGGCTGGCTTGACTGTCACAGGCGCTGAGTTGTTGCACAATCCCAGACTTGGAGCTGAAACGGAACGTGATCCAGTCAAAACTAAAGCAGAAAATGAGCTGTCTGATTCTGTCAGAGCGGACATTCAGGTTACCCCAGGCAGAGATAAAAGTTCATCCTCAGGGTCCCCTAAGGCAAGACTAAAAAACAGTGATGTTTTAGGCCTGACTATCAAGAAGGAAGTCATTCTTGATTCTGATGGATGTGAGGAAGGTGAGCGTATAGAAAAGAAAATAACAAACTCAGGTATGTCCTCTTTTTCATGTTCAGTAAAGCAGCATAAGGTGAGTTCAGAAGCACACAGACTAAACCACATTTCTCAAAAAGCTGCTGTGCAAGAGGTTATGAAGCTACATTCCAAAGCCAGTTCAGGTTTCAGATTGCAAGCCGCTTTACAGCATCTTCACCGACCGATGAAAAAGCCCACTCACACTCTCTCGAACAGTACCGCTGCGGCACTGTCTATAGCTCCCTCTCAAGTTGTAAACTTAAATAACCTTCAAAGAATTCCCTCCACATCCAAAGCATCTCCTGCTGTATCCTCAATCCAGCGAGTTCACCTGGGTGACAAACAGACATCAACCCTTAACCGAACTGGAGACTCCTGGGTCAGCAACAGGTCCCAGCACCATCCTGCAAACTCTCACCACGTCAGTCCTGGTACCCATCCAGACTCTCAGTCTCACGCCGCTCCAAGGCATCTCCTACGCTGTGGGCAGTGTGGGAAGTGCTTCCCCCACCCCAGTAACTTGAAGGCCCACCTGCAGACTCACACAGGTGAGCGGCCTTTCTGCTGTTCGCTCTGTGGCCGGAGTTTCACCAAGCTGAGCAACCTTAAAGCACACCGTCGCGTCCACACTGGAGAGAGACCATACTGCTGCTTGGCCTGTGGCAAACGCTTTACCCAGAAATGTAATCTCAAACGCCACCAGAGGATCCACCTTGATGCATGTTGATAGAGATCCAACATACATCATGAAAGGACAACTTAAATATGTGTATTTCTTTAAGATGCTACAGAGCTACGTTGTGTTGCAATACAGTCTGTGTGAGGCTTTGCAGGCCTTCTTTTTGTATATCTATCTTTTAAAGTGATTGTCCTGAATAATACTGTGCATTCCAGAAAGGTTAATCTAATAACATATAAAAATGTTTTAATGTTACTAAAGGATGAAAAACAAGAATGTGTTGTGTCGTTTACCGTGTGCAAAGATAGGTCAGACTGTGAATATGCATATTATCGTGTTGTGTCAACTGCAATGTGCCTGTGAGCACACAAGCACTTGTCAGCCATGGATCAGAGCCTACATTTATCAGCTGTAACATTTATTCAAACTGGTAAGCTTAGCTCTAAAAATACTTTGCAAAATACTACAAATTTAAACAGATATCCACAGGACACTAAAATTGGTTAAGGTGCAGTACTTAATGTCTGCAACAGCAACTTTTCTTGCTATACCTCTCGTTATGCCAACTTTGCATTAAAAAAAAATTACTGGTCGCTGATTGATGTTTATTGATCGGTGCTTAGATTTTGTTTTTAATGAGGAAAATTACATCATAAAGAAAAAGCTTATGACTGCTCCCTTGTTTGTAAGGAGCTGCTGCAGCAGATGGAGCCACATATTTGATTTGGCACTGAGTTTTAAGCTGGATGCTCTTCCTGATGCAACCCTCCCAGGGATTTGTGCCTGCTCTCGGGGATTTGTGCCTCCTCCCAGTCTTGTACCGGGGATCTTTCATGTTGAGGGAATGTGTTAACAGCGCTGCCCTATTGATTACATCATAAAGTAAGAAAAGTCGCGATTGCCATAATCTAGAAGAACATCCATTTAATTAATTTTTAGCAGAAAATGTTTAATACTCTGCAGGCAGTAAACTCTTGTAAGTTGGTAAATGGTTCCAAGTTGTTCTTTAAAACTTGTTAATAAATATAGGCCCAAATCATTTGATCTAAGAACCCTCCCTCCGGTAATGAAACAGTTTTAATGTAGATGCATCCTTTTTTAGTTTTAAAATTGTACAATGATCGATGATCTGATATTTCAAGATGCAAAGATTTCTTTACCAATGTCTTGAAAAGTGCTTCTTTTGAAAAATGATGTATCATAAGTGATGACTACATTCATATTTAAACATTCATTAATTGTATCTGTTTAAGTAAAAAAAAAAAAAGCCTTAAAATAATCCTGATATTAAGGTTTTAAACAATATTGCAGTATCTTAATTAAACACTTGGTGTCATCCTTTCACCAAACTTATTGTGGCAACGAGGACCTTGGCAGAGATTTTTTTTTGTTGAGGATTTTGTATCCTCTTGTCTTGCTTCTAATGTAATAATGTAATATAGAGGTGCTCTTAAAGAAAACCCCTCCATTAGAGTAACAATCCGTGGTAACAAGTGTCTGTAAGCACCGTTTTAGCTGATCTGTGTGCCCAGACCTGTGTGTGTTACATATCTTACACTCAGGATTAGGCTTGATGTGTTGTATCTGTGAAGTCAGAGCAGCACTGTGCAGGTGGTACAACCGATAACATTTTAATCTTATTTTCAAGGTGAGGAAAAAGCTAGCAGAGGCTGATCTCTTTCTCCGTGTGTACATGTATGCGTGTGTGTGGAGAGAGAAAATGTGGATTAAAGCAGTGCTTCTGTCTACAGATGGTATCTTTCCTTTTTGATGTCTGAACCCAATAACAAGAGAAGTTATCTGTGAGGTGTAATTAAGAAATACCTACTTAGCCGAATCTGCAGTGAGCATAATAGATAGTGCTTGTTGTTTGTGGGGGATTGTGAAAGTAGTCTGTTTAATGTGTGCGGTGCTCGGTATACCTAAACATTGCTGTATGCATCTCGCAAACATTTACCTTCTGCCTGTGCATTTCAAACACTCTTGTATGAGTCATCGTTTTGTTTTAATTCCATCGCTGAAGCAGTTTTTCTGAAGATGTTTATTTGGTTAAAAAAAAAAAAAAAAGCAAATACAAAAAAGACCAAACCACAATTATACTTTCATTTTCCCTTTCCTGCTCTCTTTTGCACTTTGATTTGAACACGTTTCCCTTTCTTCTGAGACTCTTTCTGGCCTGTCAGGGAATCATAATCCTCACTAAGTTGGTAGCCTTATGAAGAATAGGAAGCTGTTTTTTTGTGTGCAGATTGGTCTTTCTGACTTTTTCTTTGGTGACAACAGAAAGCCACTTCAAGCTGGGATGCTGTTAAGCTTGATTTGGCTTAAAAAAGAAAACATACTCTAAGAGAGGAGGAAATTTTTGGCACCCCTCCACAGAGATTTTGTTCTGAGCCAAGACAAGAATTATAATACAGGCATTTTTAAACCAATTTTGTTAAGTAGAGTTTCATTTATTCAAGCATGAAATACATTTTTGTTTGTCCAGTAGTCAGAAATAGAACATTTGTAATCGCCCCCACAAAGGCCTGTAATGGTGGTTATAAAAGGAAAAATGTGGGCTCTCTGCCACTGACTTTAAACGCTTAAAAGAAAATAAAGAAATCATACAACAAGGCCTGCAGTAAGTTGATCTACTGGAAATAAAGTCATCGCTGCTACAGTGCTGCTGTTTCTTTTCATTTTGTCACCTTCCTCTTCCTAAAAGCAGAGTAATAATAATTTCTCTATATTTTTACTAATCAATAGCTCAGTCAAACTAGAGCGAGAATAGGACAGAGACTGATGGCAACTGGAAAAAATCAGGGATGGACTGCGGATTTTATTGAAATTCTTTGCACTTTGCAAACAATTGCAAGTTGTGTGACAAGCAGCTGCTTCTTTAAAGGCTGAGTGTGCAACACTCCACCTGTGAACAACCACTTTCAATCTCAATGTGACTGCGCAGGTCACCTGGTGATAGACAGCTGACTGTGAGTGGTCACAGACCACGGCCCTGTGGCAAATATTTTCATTGGGCTGCTGTCTCCAGTCACTGTTTTTCCTAGTGTGACTGTAGCATAATAGAAAAATCAAGCACATCTGTATGCACAATATTTTGGTATTTTACATTTTTGTTTTAATGGCCTTGGTGTCTGGTATCTTGGTCTAAATAATAAGCTACCATAAACCTTTGTGTAATGTTTTCTCTTGTCCTGGTCTGCAAATGTTTTTTTCCTTGTTTTTCTTGCTGTGTGAGTTCACCTGTAGTATAAAACACCTAAAAATTATTATTCTTTTTTTTGGTGTAAGCTGTAAGTCCTTGCATTTGTTATTAGCACGTCACCATGTCTCCTTTCGTCTGTGACTCTTTGGCTGATCTGATCCTTTCGTGGCTTTCAAGAACCAAAGAAATGATCGCCCAGTGAATCTTTTAAGAAATGTTTGGACAAATGATAACTGGAGAGCATAAACAAACTGTATATTGCCATGTTTAAGTTGGAGGACTTGTCAAAAAAGTCACCTGCTATTGTTGAGTTGTTCAAGAAAAGGGCATAATGGTCAAATAAGTGAACCAGATGTAGGTTATAGCAAAATACTACATCACACAAAATCAATAGGGCAAGAAGCCTTTCATACTCTTCCAGAAAAGCTATTCTTCCTCCACAGTAAATGACACTTTATTGAGACAGCCCTTTATTTAAGCTTAAATACACAGAAGCCTGTAGTATATTCCTTCACAATCAAGACTCATATTGGGTTGCCTTTCCATCTCCCACTGTTTTTAATATGTTTCTAATTGTAACATGCAATTCAGCATTGTCAAGTGTTTTTTAGCTACTGCCTTTCATTACCTTGAGCCTGTTAACACTTCCCAAATCTGGGAGAGAGACAAAGGAATCTGAAAGAATCTGACAAGAAAGGATGCTGAAAGAATGCACCATAAAGAAGACATGTAAAATTCCTAATATTCAAAGAACCGTCACCCCCTCGTACCCAGTTACAATAACAGTAGAAGTGCTTGACTGGACCTAATAATTTGTCTTCATAGCTGAAGTGATGGCTTTACAATAAAAGGGGGAAAAAAAGCACTTTTCTCTGCTGTGTCAAACCATTTCAATATTATATTCAGTACTTTCCAGGCCAAGGAGCGCAGTGTGGAAGATTTATGTCATGTTGCAAGGCTAGTGTGCCTTATTCATCACACCTTCATATTTCATAAAAGCAGTATGATATGTTTTTCATTCCAACCTTTTTTCTCTGTTTATTCTTCCCTGTATGCTCACTAAAACTATTTAGAAGTAAGTTTAAGACCTTGAGACTTTATACTTTGTGTATTAAAGATAAGTGTAACTATGAACACGGCGCTACTTTAGCTTATCTCTACTAAGGTGGTGTGAGCAGGCTCTGTATTCAGAAACATTTAGAGAATACTTTCAGGATGCTCAGCCCGTCTTCATTATGAAAATATTCAGAAAGGAGCTTAATCTTTTAGTTATAACATTTTGATGACCATTTATTAAATCTGTCACACTAAAACGAGTAACATCCATTATTAATTTCTTCTCTCTTTACTCTCTTTTCTTTTTTTTTTCACCTGCTTCTCTAAAATGTCTCAACCTACTTCACACACCCTGTTTTAATGTCTTAACATTCATTGTTGTAAGGCCACTGAAGCTATTAAGATGGGAGTTGAAGACCTTGAGCTTCCCTTCTTTAATTGTATTTCATATGAATGAATAAGTACAGCTATGGTGTTGGAACTACTTTTTAAAAATTTTTTTTTTTACTTAATATAATATGAACTTGGATTGCATTCTCAAACATTTAGAGAATACTCAAGGGAAGATCTTGAAAGTTTCCATAGAGACTCAAATCTTATAGAAAACCGGACTTGAATCTTTTAGATAAGATGTTCAGTCAATTGAGAAATGCTTGCACAACCCATCACTCTCTTTTATTCCTTTCCTATTTCAACACCTACCTTACAACCATTGCCTTACCAACATTTATATAGATTTTTTTCTCCAAAGATCAATCCCCGTGTCTTTTATGAACTCCTGACCTTTCCTTTTCAAGGCCTCCATTTGTGGGCTTAAATGAATTGCTTTGGCAACTGCTTTATTGAGTAGGGGGTTACACTGATGCTTGGTGCAATCATAGACTGCATATGAAAGATGGATGTAGCCACTATGATGTTAACCATTGGTTTCCTATCTCTATTTTTGATTTGGATAGGCCAATAAAGCTGCCGTGAGAGGTGAATGACGCAAAACTCTTCACTGTCCAATCAATGGTGAGTGCTAATTAGCAAATATTAGGTAGTTCTGGAGCTGTAGTGAAAAGGCGGTAATATTTTCAATAAGATTTAATGGCATAAGTCAGTTTAAAAGATCACCACTGACAACCCGTCTTGCTGCGGAAGGGGAGGATTGATGCGAGATGGCATTTTATAACAGGACTAGGGGAGCTGTGTGCACTATTTTCTGTACTCTGTGCTTGTGAGCAAACCAAGTGGCTTGTTAGTGCATCCAATTTAACAGCTATCCAGCATTTTGGCTAAACAAATATGAAATAACTGTCAGGCTGCAGAGGAAAGCCTTGTTTTGCTCTGCAGGTGGGCTTTTCTATAACGATGCAATAACATGGGAATTGTCAGGTCAAAATTTCATTCTCTTCAATTTTGTTTTTTTGTTTTGTTTTTAGAAGAATCTTTCCAATCAGCCTAGTCTGCGCTTTGTGTTGAGGGGCTGTTAATGTTTACATGCTAGCCTCCTGCACAGTGACAAAGACATCAGCATAATGATATTGTTACTGCAAGTATTTTATAATGCTAACATGAGTGTTTAGCTTTAATCAGTGATTAAAAAAACCCTCTCACTTTTTACATTTATTTTTATGTAACTACCTGCCTAATATTGTGTAAGTCTTCCTTATGCCATCAACATAGCTCTGACTGACTGATGTACTGTGGAGTCTGGCACTGGAACATTGGCAACAAATCCTATGGGCACAGTGGGTTACGGGGTAGGTCCTTTGCGGATCCATCCAATGCATGTGCAGTCAGATTGAGATCTTGGCAGTTTGGATCAGTTGTAGTAGTTTCATGAAGCGCCTCGCCCTGCTCGGGAGGCCACTGCCTTTGGGAAGTGCCATTGCTACACTGCTGATCTGCAACAGTGTGGGCGGTACTGGACAGAATAACATCCAAATGAATGACGAGCATTTTATTGTAAGAAATTGATCAATGTTATTATTCACTTCTGCTTTCAGTGGTTTCTATGTTGTGGTTGATTGGCATACATAAAAGCATCCTTGAAAGAAGATCCTTTTTCAAGAACTTGTTTTCATGTTCCCGAATAAGAAGCATTCACTGCATTTTAGATGAAGTATTCTCTTCATTGACAAATAACTGTTGCTCTCAGGAGCTTAGACATTCAGGAGAACTCCTGGTGGTAAGATAAAACACACTGTGATTACTGTTACCGGACACAAATAAGCATTTCTCTTTGATACTCAGTGAATAGCAATGAGAGCAGCCACTTGACATTGGGAGTTATTTATGAAAAAAGGAATTTATTTCTATTTGTCTGTTTCTCTCTACACCTGTGTGCAGAGAGAGTGAAAGTCAGAGAAAGGGATGGAGAATCGTGCATGCTGGTGGGGTTCACACTGTCATTGCCAATGGACAGGCATGCACATCTTTCATCGCTCTTTGTGTGTGTAATAATAACTGTGCTTGACTCTTTCCCCTGCCATCCTCACAGTGTGATGCTTGTTTGTCCTTCAAGTTTGGCAAAAGCTTCTGAAATCACATAACCTGTCTTGCTGTGTGTGTAAGTGCACCTACAGTGGACAGGCACAATAATAGAAAAATCGGTTTCTATGCAAGAATAAATCCAAAAGCCTAAATAGTCCTTTTATATAAAGACTAACAATGTACTACATTTGTAATATTAAGCACCTTACATGTCCATTCATTATGTGTTTGTCAGGAGAGAACCTTTGGCATGGACAAGAGTAGCACAGGGTCAACAAGATCCTTGTTAACAAGGTCTCTGAAATGAATCAGAGATCCTGGAGTGTTTTCTCTTAGTAATAATTTCAATTTTGTCCCTGAATATATTAGAAGCAATCTAATAAACTGTTAGCTGTTGCATAACTCTCTGTGTTTGGCCACCATTATTGTCAGTTCCACATGCACTATTGTGCCGCTATACATTGTGGGAAATAATTATGTGACACCCTACTGAATTTGTAACTTTGTTCACTTATAAATACATTTTTACAGCAGTTTCATTTTAATGTAGAGAGACAGAATACCAACCAAAAATCCAGAAAAAAGACATTATTTAAAAGTTACAAATTGATTTGTTCATCTCATTGAGTGTAAGAAGTATTTGATCCCCCGACCACCCAGGCAAAATTCTGGCTCCTACAGAGTTGCTGTGTGCCCGTGTGACACACAGATCACAATCAATCCGTAGAATGGGCTACAAGACATCAGCAAGAAGCTTCGTGATGAGGTAACAGCTGTTGGTATGATTAATCAGAAATGGAAGAAATGATTGTGAATCACCTGCGATCAAGAGCTCCATGCAAGATCTTGCTTCATCCGAACGTTCAGTCTGACGTCACTAGCCGTGTCTGGGCCTAAACTCTGCTGCAGGTCCATATATCAAATGATCACTGTGGCATTACTGAGAGTTGAAAAACTGTCTAAAGTCTTTCATCTTTAATAAAATTATCAGTGTTCTGCTCTACCAGGTGTAACAACTGAGTTTAACATCCAGGCATCCATGAAAACGGAATTTATGACATTTAACGGAGTTAGAAGTTAGCAGGAAGTTAGCTCACTAGCTTCCATCTAAATACAATATAGCATGTCCTGACTGCGGGGGTTTGGAAACAAATTAAAATGTACAGCTTTGCTATCACTTCCAACATAAATGAAGACAGAAAACTAAACAGCAGTGACGTTTGTAGGGTTACTGAAGTTTGGCTAGCTGGTCTATAATGATGTGCTACGTGACCGCTAGCGACACAGCTATGTTAGCATAATATAAACAAGCTAACTTTTTTTCCACTCGATAAAAGTTAACGTGAGTGTTCTCGGTGGTCAGGAACAAATGTAATCGCATGGCAGGATGCTGTAAAAGGACCAAACTGCAGCCAGGAGAACAACTGAGATAATCCATCCACAATACGAGGTTAGTCATTCATATACTGCTGCATGGGCTGGGCTGTAGTTACATCCTAAGGTTTTAAAAACTGAGCTTAAATAAATGATTAGCGGTAATAAAAGCCGAGGGAGGTCAACGGTGATCACTGACTTTTTTTAGGAGCTTTTTGAGATTAAATAGAAGAAAATACAAAACATTAAACATGTTAACAACACAAAAGTCATATTAAATGCAGACTACTTTAGGCCCGGAAGTCGGATTCGTCACGTCATCACTTAATAATCGGATAGCGTGAAGATGGTTATGAGAAAGGTAGTGGATCAGCCCAGAACTAAAGTGAAGTTTTAACGTGAACAGCAGCCAAGAAATGTAGGATTTAGAGCATTTCTGTGCACCAAAATACTTCCTGAGATATCTGCAAACCAAACTTACAAATTCAACAGGATATGAAACGACTGTTTCCTCCACTGTATACTGAAATGGCAAAAGATCAACAAACAGACCTGGGAAATCGAAAATTCCTGAAACAAAATGGAAAACGTTTTGTTAACAGTGTTGGGATTTGTTTTAGTGGTTAGCCTCCAAACAATTATTACAAACTAGGAATTTGGCAAACTGTCCTAATAAATGTTGGCTAACATTTGTTTGCAGGAATTAGTAGAAGTTAAAACAGGATAAAATGGACATTTATTTGTAACAAAGACAGAAATATGACTCCAAATCAAAGCTATCAAGTCTGTAAGGGTGTATTAGGTCACCATTGTGACTCTGTAAAAAGATGTTATAACAGCTTCAGCTTCTTAAAAGATTGTATGGTAACAAAGATCATGACAGCATTTGTTATAAAAATCCAGGACCTGCTCATATTAGCAAAGCTAATCAAATCATGTTCAACCAGCTCAGGCCTGCCACTTTGCCAGGTTTGATTCGGTGGTGTTGAAGAGGTGATATTTGTGACCAGTGTGATAATTTAGGAGGAAGCACTTCAACCATTTTACTACTACTAAATAATAATAGAGCAGCTGTAATCGCCTGTTGATTGTTGATTCTCACATATTTAGACATACTCTCGATCCAGCACCAGACCAAACATTTTAGTTTTGAATCTGAATGCACTGAGCTCGGATACAAAATATGTTCCACTCTGTTGTCAATCAGATGATCATTAAGCACAGTACAGTTTGTGCGAATGCTACGAGAGATGATGTGGATCAATTTTGGCGCCATTATGTCGTTTTTTTCCTGACCTTTGTTCCTTTTTGCTAATGCATTTTGTCATGTTGTCATGTTCACAGTATTTGCACATTTGAGAAGTCCAGAGAGTTCCTTCTTCACACTGGATTGTTCTGCAGTTTCATTAATCCATACCTGGTAATTTGGACATTGAAGATTTCTTTGTCTTCTCTGGAGCGCTGTTAATTGTCTAATGTTGATTTTGAAAGCATTCTCTGTTCAAACAGTGTTTGTCGATGTTTGTCAATACTCATCGGCGTCCAGCGTGGTACAGATCGGCCGTGTCTATTCCCTTAAAGTCCATTTTCATTTGTTTTTCTCATCATGTTATCCGCATGCTATATTCTATGTCTTGATCTTTCTTGTTTTCTCTTTGTCCTCATTTGCACAGCTCCTTCTTCCCCACCTCGTGTGTTTTCTCGCTCTCACCTCTTTGACCCTCATCCTTCCTTCTCGGCTCCCCCTGCACACGTTTCTCCACCCACAGCCAATCATAATATAACTCTGGTAGCATCTGAAAATCTGCCTATAGCAGGATCCAGGACTTTAAAAAGTGCCATTTTGACTTGTCATTTCCCCTTGTTTAGCTGTAGGCACATATCCTCCCACACACTCAAAGCAAAGTGGCTTCGTTCGCAACTGTCATCATTGCAGCAGTTTTTTAAACTATGTTTAACTACTTTTTCTGTGTCCTTGTCAAGAAGATGAAACTGGTACTTTTGTGACATAGGGAATTTCAGCATATTTACAGTTAAAAGGGCAGGATTCCCTTTTTGCCTTTTGTTTCTTCCAATGCTAAACATGCAACATTACAAGATTTAAAATACTTCCACTGACGGTAAAAATGATCAATTATTAATGCTAAAAATGAAAGATGTGTAGTTTAAAATCTGTCTTCAATGAAAATAAATGGTTCAGCATCGTAGTAGGCATGTTGCTATGCTTATGCTTTCTATTCAACTCGAAACACAAAACCAGGCCAAAGTTCACTGGAATTGTATTCGTTTTGCTGGTATTTGATAATGAATGGAACTATTCAGAGGACATTAAAAGTGATAATAATGTATTCTTAGAGGGGCTTCAATGTGTTTGACAGATTGAATGCCAAGCTAGACTCCAATCATTGAAACATTTCTCTCAAAACCCCAAAAGAAAAAAAAAAATTCATCATCTTATAACCAAGAATGGCTTTGTACCATTCTGTCCAGTAGATACTGAGATATGTCAAGGAATAAGTAAAAACGTATACCGTAATACTCACCTTTGAAATAATTCTATAAAAACATGCTTCTTGTACAAGACTTTCCCAAGGTTCAGTCAGTTTGAATACACAACATATTGCTCAACGAGATATTAGAGAATTTCAGCCAGGTAAGTTTCAGGTCCTTTTTCTAACAGAAACCCTTAAATATATTCTGACATGGCAGAAGAGAGAAGAGATCAGCTGATGAATTCATCCATCTGAATCACGTTCAGTTATTACCTTGTGCGCAGAGCAATAAAGTTAACTAGCAGCAGCCATGTGATTGTCAAGCATTTTTCTTCCTTGAGTTTGACTCTCAGGTGGCTTTCTACCTCATCTTTTTACTGGAGGTTATTGGAGTCCTGAGAGGATGACTCCAGGCGTTACTCAGGGCTGAAAAGAAGCACCTGCTTCCCTGTTTTTTTATGGGCAAAATGCTTGCTTGTAGTGTTAATTATTACAATTATTATTTTCCCAAAACAACACAAGAACAGAGCATCGGTGGAATTGGTGAAGTGCAGTGGTGAAGCTAAAAACCTTTCTTAAAATTTGAACTAAAACCGGCTCCATCGATTCACACCCAGTTCAGTTCAGGTTTATTTACAAAGGGTTGAGGGACTTTATACTAAGACGTAAAGATCCTACAGTATCCAGGAGAAAACCCCTGACAAACCAGTGAAAGAAAACTCTGTTTTACTGGTATTTTAGCAAACCTGTCTGACTCAAGGACTTGGACACACGCACTTGCCGACAGAAATCAAAAGCACTCTGACATTAGAGGCTCAATCAGCCAACATCTGCTGAATCCCCAAACTGCCGTTTGAAAATGTCGTGAGAAATATATCAGCTCGTGCTCCAGAACAATTATTACATTAGAAGAAAACTGAGAAGCGATTATAAGTTATACCCATAACACCAAGCATAATTAATGTGGGGTTTAACTGTTTAGAGAGAAAATACAGGAAATTAAGTCTTTTCCTACCAATTCTCTACATTCGCTCTCAAAGCCAATCTAATTGATAGAGTCAAAATTAATAATTTCAAAGAAAAAGATAAACCTCTCAATCCAGTTATCCTTGATTGTAAAGATAGAACAGCAGAAAATTCTCTTCAAAGGACTCATTTCTGTACTGGACATCTCACATCTGCTTTTCTCAATTAGGCCTGTCTGTTACATTACCTTACATCACCGTTGCTAGCCACATTCGTTACTTTGTTCTTGAAAGCCTTCTTATTCCTTGAGTCTAGGTATTCACAGGCTCGGTACGGAATGCTGCGATTAGGAGCGTCATACCAATAGTGATGCGGTGTATTTAAAAAACAGGCTGCATTCAGCAGGGGTCAGTGTTGCTCCATGGAAAACTGTGACACTGAGAGTCTTTTCTGGGGTGTGTTGATTGAGCTGTGTGTGCAAATGTGCCATAAAAAAGTAAATCTTAACAACGCAAATTGACACGGTACCACACAAACAAAAGCACACTCTTTAATCTAGTTTCCGGCTCTGATTCCCAGAACTATCAAGCAGATGACACTTCCTCTTTTTCTTCTTTGGATGCTTCTTCATGCTTCTTCTTCTCCAACTTTTTGGTCTTTTTTTCTGCTTTCTGAAGTGTTCTACCCTCTGGTCACACAACCACAAACACACACACACACTGAGTAAGACACACACGATAGCAAAGCAAAGCAAGGGAGGAGAAGCAAGACAGGCTGAGAGTGTGGGTGAGAGTGGAGAGTGATGATAGCTATGGTTTTGTGTTTTCCCCCTTTTTCTCTCTTGGTGAAGGGATCCACCTAGAGCAAACTGGCGCCCACACACAGAGAGATATATACAATTTTTGTTTTCTCATGAGGGCACTTAGCAGATGTGACAAGGGGGGAACAGGCAGGAAGAGTGGCTTAAGAAGCATACTGGAATGAACGTGTCCATTTCTCTGTAAATTTTATCTCATTTTACAATGGAAGTGTCTGTGGGATGGACTAGTGTATCTGTGTGGACATGTATCCGAATGTGTGTCATAAATGTCAGCCAGAATAATTTTGACTCCGTAATGTTGCACTGTGTGGTTAAAGTTACTCTCCTGCTCCCTTTCTCTAAAGTCTATTAGATGGCTTATTGTGGAAGCCGAGAAGGAAAAAAAAATCCAAGGCTACATTACCTCTTCCTGGCTAAGCCTGGAGCGAGTATCTGGACAAACTATTGAGCAGACAGGGGTCTGTCTCTCAGTGTACTGAGCAAGTGTGATAGAGAGAGAGAGGAAGACAGGGACTGGAGATGGAGAAGGAGAGACAGATCGGATTAGCTGAGTTGCAGTTATTCCATTACCTCTCAGCCATACATACACATGTGTGTCTACGCACACACACACGTCTGGCTAGAGACTGCAAGTTTTTCCGGCTGAACAAAAATGAAAAAATAAAGAAAGAGGGAGATGGAAAAGTGAAATGGTATGAAAACTGACAGAGCAGCCCCTATTTTAATTGCATTCTGAATGCTGGTTTTAGAAGCTCTAAATTCTCTGAGCGCTGGAATTAAAAGTATCCCGGGATGTCCTCTGACGATTCTGTCTTTTGAGTAGCTTAGCAGCATAATATTTAATAACCCCTTAGTAAACACTGCGAGGAATTGCTTAATAAATAATTGAAGGGAAATTTATAAATAATTTCCCCCCTTAATCTACTCCTGTGCTCTGCTGCCAGGTCCCCGAAGTGATGCTCATCCCTCTGGACAGTCAGCAGTTCCAGTTTCTCACCACTTGGGGGTGCTCTGGTTATATCGAATAAATCAGCTCCTCGGGACAACCAAACGAATACAGAAATAAATATATAAATGGGTTATTCGCAAGAAATAGCGCATGCTTGTAAGAAACAGGACCTAACCCGCTATTAAAATCCTGTTTTTGAGAAGACTACTTTTGTTATCGGTGGTGTCTCAGATTTCTGGGCATTTTCAGGAAATGATTTTGTGCTCCCAGAGCAGCTGCATAGTTCTACAATCTGCTCCAGGGTCTGTACTAAATGTCAGGAAGTATACTGAGGCCGGCCTGTTTGACTTTGGATTAAAGTGTCCGTAGTGTTTGCTAATCCAAAAATCACAACTAAGTAGTATTATTACAACCCCTTTGCCGAGCGTCTTCCACTCCTTCCCTTATTTCTTAAGTTTTTCGCCCCCTTTTCTAATTATGCTTCCTCTTTCCTTCATTCCCTCTCTGCTACAGCTCACAGTGGCCTTGTATACAGTTATCAACTGGTTGCTAATGAGAATGAGTGGGGGCCCATTATTCATTATATCATTAACATTTAATCACTTTGTGCTAATCCTAATAACCATCTCACACAGTTTAATCGGTTGTCACTTTCTGGAGCAACCGCAGCATCAGTGTGGTTTGCCATAAAGTCCCCCATGTTGCTAAGGTTAGATTTACGCTTATGATGAAAGTTTTTAAGTTAAAATTGAAATAAATTGCAGCTTTAGAGATCATTAACTTGGAGATTCTTGGGTATAAATTGTATGGACATTTGGCAAATTTCCTCCTCATTGCTCAGTGACATTTCAGCCCACTGTGGCAACCTCCTCTTGCCCCACTACTTTCTTCCCCTTCTTCTGTCTGTTCCCTCATCTATCTTAGATTTTCTATCCCTCTCTCCTTCTTTGTCCATTGCAGCACATGTCTGGTTTCCTCATCCTCTTGTCCAACAATGGTCTTATAAATTGTACAGGAACCAAACAGTGGAGATGCTGACACCTTTAGTGTCAGGAAGGAAGCACGGAGCCAGAACAGATCCTCAATCCATCACTCATCAGCAGGGAAAAAGAAAGACTTGGACGTAGGTGTGAAGGGAGGAAAGGACAGAGTGAGAGAGGGTATAGCAAGAAGTAAGGAGGGACAAAGTGAGGGATACTTTATGGGGAGGGCTGGCAGAGAAAAAAGAAAGGGAGCAAGCAGCCACCCAACACAGTCATCTACTCCCATCCATCCATCATCTGTCTCAGCCCAAAGGCTGCCACTGCTTCATCAGCATCAGCTCCTTGTACATTTAGTGCACGTGCGTGCACGTGTGTGTGTGTGTGTGTTGGTTGGCAGGGGGACAGAGACAAGGTCTATGAATATATGCACAGGACTGAGTGTGTAAATGTTTAATATGTGTATGTGTGCTCGACTGAGCTTGTCTTTTTTGTGAGTGCCGTAAACCTCTGTATTAATTTATGCAAGCAGAGCGAGGGTGCTGTCCATCATTTAGATTTGTCGAGCTGCAATTTGTTGAAACTGTTTTGAAATGTTATGTTCCAACACATGCATTTACCCAATACGGCCCAATTTAGGAAAATAGCACCAAAATGATTGCTATTATACAGTTACTGTACAGAAACACCACTCCATCTTTGAACACAAAGACAAAACTCTGCTGCTTGTTAGGAGGTGTGGCCTATCTCATAATGCAAAGTCCTACATCATGCTTTTCACATCGTCAAGTACTGCTGTTTGTTAAAGCCATCTCAGTTCTATAGACAAGGTATCCTTTGACTTTGGGCATCGTGGCCCAGACAGCACTAAAGTTTAACATTTTGGAGGCTTGTCTGGGAACCTAACCACATAGTTAGAGTCCCCAAACCTAATCCAAAAAGCAGGTGAAAGCTTAAGTAATCAGCAAGTGAAAACAAAGCTCCCAGACAGAACAAGAGTCTTGTGGCTGAGAAATCATTGCACCTCTCCTTCTTTCTAATGGACTGTCACTCTTTAAAAAGCACTGTGAGCTCTTATCTCACAAAACACAAAAACAAATGACGCCAACAACAAACACAATCCTTTTTTTTGATTTGTGTTGTACTGAAGGACTCCTAGTGTATCAAATAAATAAATGAAACTATATTCATTACTAATAAGTCTTAGAAATGGCAGTAAAAGGAGTTATTTTACCGTGGTTTAATGCCTGCCTCTATCCTTTGCTAATCTAAGCTTACTGCCTGCTGTCTGCTTTTATATTTAGCTCTCTGATAAGACAATGGTATCCAATTCACATGTAACCAGGTGCTAGATTTAAAACACTCAACGTGATAATGTAGTGCCAAGGTTGGAGCAAGAAGGAGGAACCAAATGCAGACATGACTGGTAGGCAGGTGTCATTTACTCAAAGAAGATCAAAGATCAAGATCAAAATATATTCTACTCGCAAGCAGGCAACGTAAAACTGGAAAAACCTGAAATCAGACAAGTGGTAAGAAAATTCAGTGCTAGTCAAACTATCAATTACTGCATATTGGAAGACATTGAACTCAAAACGAATCCAAAGAGAGTTAGTTGGGTTAATAAAAGCTGTTTTGAAAACTTGGTTGTAAAAAGTTATCGGTGTGTCTGTGACAGAAAATTAACTATGATACAAAAAAAGTCACACGCTGTCAGGGAATGCAACTTGGTTTAATTTATTGTAAAAGAAGTGCCCATTTGTGCAACAAATGTCAGATTTGTTGTTGTATATAGTGCCTCTCAGTTACCATAGTAACCATAGTCCACGGATGTCTAGTGAGTTGGAAGCATCGCTAAGTGGCAGAAGTGAAACAATTAAAACAAACTAGACTTCAGATAGAACCCAAGAACGAGTAATTTATTCAACAGTTAGCAGCATTTTATGTTTCATGACATTGTGTCAACTTTAAAGTCATTATAATATATTATATGGAATTCCCCAGAGGAGCTGTTAAGAACTCTACCTTGTTCCATCTTTACACAACACGCTTTGCTATGTGCTTTGATGGCACTGCAACGTAAATATATGCTGAAAATGCAAAGGAACTTCAGAAAATGCTTCAAGAAGACTTGATGGTAGTTGATCAAAGGGTTTTGGAGAGCAGGTTAAAGTTTAACATCTCAAAGACTCTTGCACTCAGCTCGAGGCATGCTCTCAGGACAGATCACAGGCGGTGCATTTTTTGGAACAGGAGGCTGTCGAGCAGATTAAAGAAGCCAAATTGCTAAGTGTCACGTTTCATGGTCAGCTCATGTTCATAACATAGGTGCTCCACGACTAGAAAATGTTTCTTTATGTATATAAAAAACAATAGCAGTTTAAGAAGTATTGCAATCCATGGTCTTATGCCACCCTAATTACTGTCCAGCAATATGGTCTGACACTTCAAAACAAGACCATATTAAGATCCAGTTCACTCAAAGCAGAGCTTCACTGTCTTCACTCTCTGCCTCTAAATGAGAGGACACCATAGAGGAGATGCACTGTTTTTGGATGAGGGTAAAAGACATGCTGGCTTCTGGTCTGGTCTTTTAAATGACAAAAATTTGTGTATTTGTATTCAGAGCTATTACACAATAATGAGGGGCAGTGTCATATGTTTCTTCATGGCATCTTGTGCTTTAAAGAAAACCGTAAACTACTGAAGAGGGCCGTGTCAGACTGGAACAGGAATTAAATTAAAATTAAAAATTGGATTAATAAAAACTGTAGAAATAAATAAAAGACAAATGAGTTAATTATGTATGTATCTGCGGCATCACTGTTTTGCTTTTGACTCTTGAAGGAACTTCACGCTGTTCTTTTCAATTTACTTGGTTACTGAATATAGTGTAATGTTTGAATATCTTGTACTGTACCGAATAGTTGTTGCTGTGGTAACAAATAGTGGAGATCCAAATAAAGAAGAAAATGAATCACTAGCATCTCTTTAATATAAAGTAGAAGAATAATTTTAATTTAGTGGACATATCATTCTTACGAGTTAAGTCGTTCCATACGATAATTCTGAGGTTTATTTTGCATTAAACATGTAATGAATATTTTACCACAGCCATAATTAATCTGTTCTATCCAGTTTATTTTGGAGGCTGTTTTGGAATGAATTAGGATAAAGCGCTTTCAGTTTAGAAAGCATCTAGCACCCAGGCACAATAAATGCTTTAAAAACATCGTGACATTTCCATAAAAACTGTGCGCCACTCAACTTAACCTTTTTGCTTCTCTTTATTGCTTTCCCTGAGCTCTGCCACACCTCTTCTTCTTCTCCCTGGTTGGCTTTGGCACCATATTGCTAATTGTGCTTTAAAAGGAAGATCTAATTGTGCAGAAACAAATCCGGGTTGAAAGAATTATCCCGAGCTTTTAGTACTTGTTTATTATTCAGCCAAATGTCAAAACCAGTGGCTAATGCTTTCATTCACACCCCAGTGTAGATGGCAGTCATTTTAAGGCTTGATAAATACAAGACTTTATACATGTTGGCTTGCTTTTATTTATTTATATCCTTCTAGGCTAGAAGCAACCTTGGATGATTTTCGATTGACTTAATAGGGCCTCTCTTTTTCTCTGTTTTTCACTTAGATTTTACAGCGAGAAATCTTTATTTCCTCTGCAGGCCTGGTGGCTAATATTTAGTGTGAATACAGTTTTGCAAGTCTTTTCTGCTTCATTATATTTGCTCTCACTTCTCTACCCTTTTCAGAGAGTCAACAAAACTAAATGTCCCAGTGCACGCTTGCTGCTCTGTCTCCTCTCTCCTGCTCCTCCTCCTTTTCTGAAGAAAGGGCAAATGAATGATGCTCACTGTACTGACAAAAAACTTTCCCCTCACTCTCCTCGCTACCCCTCTCCTCCCTCTTTGCTAATGAGCAATGCTAGTTCTATTGACCTACTTGTGGACTTAAAGGAAATCCAATCACAAATGCCTCAGGTCGCTTTCTTCCCACTTTGGGAGATTAAAAGATTCAATTCTCCCTGCCTATCCACACTCATCATCATCATTTCTCCTTCCTCTCCTTTCGTCTGTCTGCCCCTTCCCCGAACCCCCACCCTCCCCGCTCCACGCCACTCCACCTGACTGTCGCTCTGCCTTTCTTTCCCCCTGCTTACTCCCTAACTAAGTTTTCAGGCTGTTTTACAAACTTGCTCTTTCCCTTTTAAACTGCTGCTGAGTAGAAGAGTGCAGTGTTGCAGATAATTATCAGCAGGAGACAATGGTGTTAATAGGACAGAATGGAGTTTGATCTCATTGGCTGCAGAAGGACAATGAATCTCTGGCCGCAGGACATCAGCGGCGTCTAGCTCATAACAATGCTCATAAATTTTCATATTTGCAAAGCGCAACTTTATATTCCCACATCTGTGACACATACACACTCAACTTCATCCAGTTACTGGAAAAATTCTCAAGCTCACCAACTACCATTATCCCAAATAACACAACACGCGCACAGCACAGGCCTCATACTGTGCCTTAAATGGCAGCAGGATGCTGAGAAACTGTTTGCCTTGCCTATTGGCCATGGTGTTTGTTTGGTTTCATGCATACTGTGCAGTAATAGAACAGAGTGACCGAAGCACCAAAGGGGGTCTGCTGACAAACTGGCTACACTGCGAAGACACTGTCTGTGGGGTGCAGGACACGCGATACTCAAATGATATTCATGCTGCTCATAGGCTAGAGGTAGAGCGTGCACACAGACATAGATGAAAGCCTGCCTTTTGTTGTCTAGTTACCCATTAAACATTTTGGTCTGTTACAGTATATCAGTTTTGAAAATGTAAGAGATATAATAGGAGTTTTGTGTTACTGCACCTGCAGTGAATACTTGTTTCTGACTGGAAAGCAGGTGTCCATTAAAACTACATGAAAGCACACTGGTTACACAGTTTGAACACTTTCTGAAAGTGTCTCCCACACTCCCAAAACCCCTCATATTTGCAGCTGTTTAAACACTTAAAAAACTTGTTTTTATTAGCTTTCTTCAAAGACAGCATATGCGCTGTCCTCTTTTTTTAATGAATGTAATTCAATTCAGTCACTTATGGTTAAAAATGTAATGTTTTATTTTAATTTAAAGAGCTAGTAATCCTTAAAAAGAGAAACATAAAGTCAGCTGGAAGTAAGCCCAACAGCTAAAATAGAGTTATATTGGCTATTTAATCCTCTGTGGCGGGACAGACCTAACCGTAGGTCAACCTGACTCATTTCAAAGATGGCAAATTGGATCTGTTTCTCCTCTTCCATTAGAGTAGTTACAGAAACTTTCAGGAGACGTCTCTGCGTGTTTATTCCAGGGAAGAAGATTGCTGTCAAATGTTCTTTGGTAATCTGTGGGAAGCTTATGTTTTGCTTCCCAGTTTATGTTTCCCCAGCCAGATTGTCTACAACAACAACAACATTTTAATCAAAAATAACTGAGAGACAAAGACAAAAACTATTAGAATTTGTTCTCCAAATCTGCTTGATGAAAGAAAGAGAGGAAAAAAACATGTTTTGTTTTCCCATGTTTGTCCATGGAAGACAGCTGCAACAGCGGGGAAAAATAAAAACAGGAGACAAATGAAAATAAACCCTTAGCAACACTAAAATAAATTGAGGCCAAATTCTACTTAATATTAAATTTTTTTTAGACAACTACAAGTCATCTGCATAAAAAACAACTATCAGAATGGCTCAGAAGGTGAAATACTTACATGGCCAGAAGGGCAAAAACACAGAGTTATTTTCCTTCACCCTACCCTCTCAGTTTACAATGACTTGCACTGGGCCCACTTATTTTTGTGGCTGGACGTCAATTGCCTGTGTCAGAGCAAGCCACTTCATATCTCACCCTTTTGACAAGAATCCCTCTTTTGGCATATTAGTGGCAAGAGGCAGCAAAAATAAATTAGCTTTATGTGGAACACGTCTTTGCTCTCTGTTGGTCTTATTGAACGGAAAAAACGAAAAAGAACAATACTCTTTCACTGTGCTCTCTTCTCAATCATCTTCTATTTTTCCTTGCAGTGGACTGACAGATTGTAGGCTACAGCTTAAGTGCATTTGTACCCCGCAGCCGAAGTGCCTGTTCTCAGCTATTGTGTCCTCATATTTTTCCTTCCCCACACATGCTTTTGTCTTCTCTTTTGTTATCTGATTGGTTCCTGGACCTCGCCACCCCTCATCTACGGTAAGTGCAAGACTGTTCTTAGACTGAGTATCTGTACATTTGTGTTCCTTTTGGTACTGTTTCGTGAAAGCAGAAATAGTGTGACTATTGATCTACATTTGAAAGTTGTTCTATTTTTACTAGTAAACAAAAATCAATACCACAAAGTGCCTCGAATGCATTTCTGTCCTAATGGCCTGTGTGTTCTCATGTGAGTGTCAAGGGGTACGACTTGAACGTCACGTTCAGCAGTCCCGTCAACACTGACTCATGTGCATGTCTGTTAATACACCTTTCTTTCGCCAAATAAAGATTCCTTATTCCTTCAAGGGCAATCTAAAATCCTCGGGGAAAAGATTCAGCAACATGCTGGTAAAAGTCAAGAGTCACAAAATGCACAAAAACTCTATGAATATTGTTTAAATAAGAATAGCTAAAATAAAGTAACAATCATCTTCTTAGAATCTTTTCTGACACGTTAACCTGCAACATACTGATGAAAGGTAGTGTGAGCTGAAGTGTATCCTTTGAATGTTAATAATCTTATTTTTTTTGCTAAGGTTTAGTCACCTTAAAATTGCATTTTTGCTCTTTGCTGATGATACACTCCTTTTGGTGCCATCAAACAGAGGTTTCCATGGTGACTTTAGTTTTTACTTGAGATCACAGTCTTTTCATACTAATAATAATAGATTGCATTTATATAGTGCTCTTCAGGAACCCTCAAAGCGCTTTACAATGCCACTATTCATTCACTCTCACATTCACACACTGGTGGAGGCAGCTACAGTTGTAGTCACAGCTGCCCTGGGGCAGACTGACAGAAGCGAGGCTGCCATATTTCGCCATCGGCCCCTCTGGCCAACACCAGTAGGCGGTAGGTAAAGTGTCTTGCCCAAGGACACAAGGACCGAGACTGTCCGAGCCGGGGCTCGAACCGGCAACCTTCCGATTACAAGACGAACACCCAACTCTTGAGCCACGATCGCCCCAGTGATATTTTATTAAGAATTTTCTTCCACCACCTAACTATGAAAACAATCCTGTTAAGTAACAGAGATGAAATAAATCATCTATAATATATGTTACGTCCAACGTGACACGAATCCAGTGGATTGGTTTTTTTGACTAATAAATTGTGGACTTATACTTTATAGTTCAATCTTCCAATTTTTACAAGACGTTTTCCCTTTTTTCCACAACTTCTAATAGAGCTGCAGCTTTTTACTGGTTTTGTTTCACTTTATCTTCACTTCAAGTTCAATAAAATATTATGACAAAATGAAGGCCTTGGATAGCTGTAAGCGACTTCCCTTCCATTTCAGTTCAGACTATATTATGTAATAATTTCTCCAGATTGAAATATTTTCATTTCACTCGGTGTGTGTGTGTGTTTGTGTGTGTGTGCTCCCACACGACTGTGTGGTCCAGCGAGTCAGGGGGTTTGGGTACAGCCAATTGCAAGTTTGTCTTTAGCTGTGTCTTAGCTTTTTAGTTGAGCTGAATATTTATCCAGCTGTGCTCCCATCAACTGCCACAGTTTCTGATCGTTAGTAGAGTCAAAGAGACCACATCCAGCCATAAGTTGATAGTGTACATGCATGCATGTCTGCCCATCTAAAGTACGCTGCTTGGCATTATTTTAATTGCCTCCCATGTGACAAAAAGTATTGGTTTGCTGGGTATTCTTTACTCTCAGTTTGAGATACTGGATTGATTCTACAAAATATCTGCAACATAGTATTAAAACAGAACAGAACATGAAAATGAGAAAGTTATCAATGCACTAATTAAATTCAAGTGAACTGGCAAACTTCCCCTGACAGTCATTTGTGATTATAATTCTTATTCATGATGAATTGGAGAAAACAGAAGGATTCTGAAGGCTCGGTGTCGCATGAACACTTATGGAATTAGATCATTAAGCTTTAATTTGTGTGGCTCTGTTAATGAGCCGCGGTTTTCCTCTTTAGAATTTGAATAACAATTATAGGATGGATGGCCATAAATGCTTGTAGAAAAATCAATGTTTTTCAGATGATGACATCGATTTACTGTAGTCATCACACGACTTTCTTTCTAGGACAATCATAAGATTTGATTTTGATTTTCTTATTCAACAATTTGGTTTTCTGCAATGAAATTTGGTGCCGATGATCTGAACATTTTCCTCTTATTGCGAATTTTCTCTAACATGCGAGAACAAGGAGAAGTCCTTTTTTTCTTTAGGCGAACTGTTGCCTCCAACTCAGTTTTAAAATATGAGAAAAGCTGATTGTCATGGTAAATTAATCTTGCAGTCAATATGTTAGAATTTTAACAGATAACAGATACCGGTAATGATTGGTTGGCAGGAACAGGTAGACTTAAATGCATGACACCAGAGGCAGTATTAAAATTGAAAAAGAAAAACTCGACTTGAGGCAAAAACCGTTCGGTACACGGGTTATTAGTTGAACCATGCAAGCACAACCAGAGGGAGAAGGCAGAAGACAAAAAAATCAAAGACAGACAATGTCAGGCTCACAGGAAGCCTTGCACATGGAGGAAACTGTTGTAATGCTCAACACATGATACAAAAACAATCTGACATAGAGACAGGGGAAGACATACACAAGGGGGAAGGATAATTTGGCAGTGGTGGAACATAATAGGGTGGTGCACAGTCACAACATAAGGAAACACACAAGGGCAGAAAGTGGAGGATCTGACACAGAGTTGAGCTAAATACACAAAATAAAACAGGAAGTGGTAAAAGAACAAGATATAACTTGGAACAGACCTCGAAGTAGCAGGACATGAAATTAATGGGTTTTTCTGAAATGCATCAGCTATTTTGTTATGCACCAGTACAGTAGCAATCCTTAGGAAATGTCTGTCCGGATATAGTGGAGTATGCAAATGAGATGCTCAATTAAACATATCTGCAAGCTTCAGGAATGTGAAAGAGAAAGCCCATCATGCTATACGTGTAAAAGCATATTAACCATATTTATAAATATGTCAGTAAACCAGCTCTCATTTAGCAGGGACGTGTTCTTGATTAAAATATTTTTCCATTTAGAAATGAAGCACATGTCTTTCATCTACAACATGGGTGCTATAAGCAGCACTGGATCAGACGCTGCCTGAGACTGATCCAGTGTGTGGGTGCGACGGCTCGTATTGCATTCTACTCTAGAGACATGTCAGTGACATTTATAGTACTTTTTGGTTTGTAATGCAGAGATAACAATCATTTTCACAGGAAACATAGGTGAACTCACACCCTAACCTGGTGGGAAAATGATACATATCATTTTGATGGCAGGTTCTGAATAAAAACAGCAGACAGTGACACTAGACTTTTCCGTCTCCTATAATATCATGTATTACTGAATCCTGCTTCCATGCTGGGTAACGTTTAGATTTAAGTCGAGGAATATTTCAAATGGTGATGGATCGCTGTGGAGTATAACAGTTCCGGTGCAGATGGAGAGAGACAGCGAATAAAGCAGAGGAGAGACAGAGGAAAACAGCCAAAAGAACAAGGGGATTCTCAGATGCAGGTATATTTATAGCTGGAAAAGGAGATTCGCACACACACACACACACACACACTGGAGGCTATCCTAGTCCTACTGTTAAATAATGCAGCTGCTTTGTGATCTGAGGGACTCCTATTATATTAAGTGTGTGTGTATGTGTGTGTGCTGGTAAGCTTATACATGTACATGTGTCAGTGGAAACAAACCCTCCACAGCGCTGCTCTTTACTTTCTATTCGTGTGTGTGTGTGTGCACTCTGTTTTCTGACAAGTATTATCTTATACAAGTTTGCTGCTCGCATCGCCGTTTCTGTTTTGCATTTACTGCTGTGCGTTTATGTACATGTTTTGCCAATTGTCTGTAATTATCTGTGCCCCTTTATGTGCCTCTCCTGGTTGTATTCGTATTAGAAAAGTGTTTTTGAAGTCTTCTGCCACTAAACTTGCGAGGCCTCTTGTGTCCAATTAGGCAGCCTGTTTAAGCCGCCGTCGTCGCATGGTTCCCTCTCTTGGCATCCGTCTTCTCCTTCATCCCCGCATCCCACCGTCCCTTCATCTGTCCATCCTGCGGTCTGAGAATAAGAGAAGGAAATAAATGAATGTCAGTCATATTGTGTCACAATAACTGTATGTTTTGGTCCCTCTGAAGGATGTGCCTCAGGTCATAGCATGCAAACTGTTGGATCCTAGACATGACTATGGCTGGTTGCACCATAATACATTGCTGCAGAGCCAACCACCCACACATGCACACTTTTTGCCCTTTTTTGCTTTGCCCTGACATTTGAGAGAATGACAGAAGGACAAAAAGAGAGGAGGAGAGGCCAGAGTGAGAGAAGGCATCAGATTCTCTGCTTACCTTCTTAACTAGGCAGCGGATCTGTCTCCAGAAGGCACGACACTGATAGCAGGTTGGGTCCCTGCCAGTTGGCAGGGGTGCACACACCAACACACACACACACACACACAAAATGACCTGTTCCTTCTCCTAGGGTGTGCTGAGACATTTTTTGACCTTGGTAGGGGCAGCACACTGTACAGCCCTAACAAGGCCACAAACATACACAGCCACCTGTTCTCATGTCGAAAGTGTTCCATGTCAGAGAGATTCAGCATGACTGTGTGTGTCTTGATGGGCATTAAGGGAATGGAAAGAGTGTAAAATCATCCACAATTCTCTTCTTCACCGCTGAGATAAACAAGTGAAGTACTTAAATGTTTGAGCATGTCTAAAATGCTAATTGATTCTGCTATGCAGCCACATTAACGAAGCAAAATGTTATGCAGGGATATTTGTGTAATTACAGGTGTTGAAGTTTTTCAGCTGGATTAATTCTTCCGAGCTCATGACATTTATGTTCTTCACATAGATTCACATACACACAAAGTCACTTGGATGGTAAACTGTAGGAAGTGTGCATTTCTATCTGGGTTTGAGACCAGCATAGACGGAACGCGTGTTTTCCGAGCTTTCTGCCAAACAGATGTTCATCAGCATTTCAGAGTGTTCCCGTGAAGCCATTAGACTACATTACCAAGAACACACTAATTACGAAGGTGCATGGGGATATGGGGGAAAGCAGGAAAAGCACACACAATAATTCACACATGCAGTAACGCGCATTCTGACAAATATAGCACCTTCACACCTGTTGAATAAAAAAAGCAGAAGTGGCATTAAAAACAAACATTGCAATTTTAAAATCCAATAAAATCCGATGATACGTACCTACTAAATACAAAACAGATGCACATATATAAAACAAATATTTTATAGCAGGTTAATAGGTTTTTCATTACTTATTTATGTTTTATATGTGTTTTATGAGGTTCTGTTCAATATTTAGGGATCCTCCCATTGTTCATGTCGCTCATTTACTTGCTGTATTTTATCATTAATATTATAATGTCACAGGCTGGCAGTATCAGCATCATTCCTCCTTCCCTCTTTGCTTTTTGCACTTGCTATCTTCCTAATCTCTTACCCTTCTCATGTAGGGGAATCTTCCAGCTCCGGTGAGGCCCGTCAGGAGGTGGGGCTCTCAGTCAGCGCCTCCAACTGCGCACCTGTTTTCCATTAGCTCACAAGCCTCCTATCCATTTAACAGCAAGTTCATTCACCCACTCTTCATCAGCTTGCACTGATGCTTAAGTGGTAAACGTCAGGCTCTAGTTTAGTGTCTTTCATATGCTTACTTAATCACTATACTTGCCTCGTTCCCTTATCTCCTCTCTAGCTCTCTCTTTCGGTGCCTGTATTCCCCCAGCTGGTTTTGACCCTTGGTGCTTTCAGGGTTTCTCCTCTCTCTAAATTGTTTCCTCACTCTCCAACCTCACGTCTACTTGGCGCCATAGATATTGGCTTTATATAAGCTGCTCTGACTTTGATGTTGCTACAGAGTTCTTCATAAATTGTTTTTTGCTTTAACATTCAGTTGTCATAAATTACTTGGGAACATAATGATATATTATATTATAATATTATAATATAGTGTATTTTACTGGGCTTGTTGTGAAATGTTTATGTTTAGTATCCCAAAATGTATTCTATATGTGTGCTGTACAGCACATTTCAGTAGATTTTGCAATAGTAATAATTTTTTCTAGGTTTTTGTGGTGCTTATTAGCTTTAAATTACGTACTTTCACTAAGGGGTGGCATCCCATGATTGTTTGATTTTTATTGACTTCAACTGATGGGCAGTGTATAGCATTTAAATTTATCTTGGTCCCCTAATACATTAAAAATGAGCATACATGCCATATAATCATATATGCATAACATGTAATAGTGTACATCTGTCATACATACTTGGACTTCCCACACATCTAAATACAGACATTCTCACCACAGCACACAATTAAACACTGTCTGACTCACGTAAATGTCATTATGAAATCTTGTTCTTCTTTTTTTTAACCACACATATAGGTTTACTCTCATGTTTATGTTCCATATTTGTTTATTATATATAAATTATATTATATATAATTTTGTAAATATTCTAAAACTCTTTTCTTTAAAATAAAAAAACCTTCTAAGCTTTTTTGTGTTTCTAAGCAGCGAGTTATTCATGTAACAATAACTGAGCAGTACAGTATAAAACATACTGCTTGCTATATTTTTGATACATTTGTAAGAATAATTTATGATTTTTCATTGTCTTTACAATCCTTATATTAACTTCTGTATTTATGAAGCAATTTCCAAACATTAAAAACTTTGCTTGCTTTTATAACCACCTAGTTTAAATTGGTTTTTAAATGTCTTTTTAAAATGTCCTCCAAACACACTTATTTAAATTTTGCCAAATTAATTAAATAAATAAATATGCAGACGGCATATTTTTAAATTATTTTGACACTGCAGACTTCATTTTAAACTCAAGGTAAAGAATTTTGTACTCAATGGAACTCGAGTCTTACTGTGTGAAAAAGTGTTAGCTATTTAAACTAAAATACCTAAAAAAAAAATTAAAGGAACTAGTTTTAATCCGGGTATAGAAACAAGTCATTAAAACTTCTGGGATACTGATTAGGCTTGTTAAATAGGTGAGGGGGTTGTTAATCGGTTTCTGCTGCTTTGGCGTTGTGCTACTGGTAGCATGAGAAACGGAGATTGCACAGGTAGGACCCCTCCAAGATGACACAGCAATTTGTTCCATTGCCAGAAGGTTTGCATTGTCTCCCAACACAGTCTCAAGAGCATGGAGGAGATTCCAGAGATTGGCAGTTACTCTGAGAGCTGGACATGGCTGTAGAAAGTCCATAACCCATCAGCGAGACTGGTATCTGCTCTTTTATTGCAAGGAGGAACAGGATGAGAACTGCCAGACCTACAAGATGACCTCCAGCAGGCTACCGGTGTGAAAGTCTCAAGCCAAGCAATCAAAAACAGACTTAATGAGGGTGGCCTGAGGGCCCAGCGTCCTCTAGTGAGACTTGCGCTCACTTTCTGGTGCAGTGGAGTCATTTCGAATACCAGAATTGGCAGGTCCAGCACAGGCCCTGGAGAGGCTGTGGAGCACATAATACTACCTATAACATTGTTCAGCATGACCAATTTGTTGGTAGCCAATTTGGTGGTGGTCAGTGATTGTCTGGGGAAGCATATTCATGGAGAGACACACAGAGCTGTACAGATTAGGCAATGGCACTGAATGCCATTAGCCTATGCTATTTTGATTTCCATTAAACAATGTGTCATGCCTTAATTCCCCAGTCCATATAAATATAGATATCCAGCATGACTTTTTTTTCATTTTTGAGAAAGAAAGTGTTCCTTTCATTTTTTGAGCAGTATATGTTGTGTCATGATCTTTAAACAGGAGCAAAGCAATAAATAGTTCTACTCCTGGTGCCATAATTATACAGTTTATTAAATGAAAATGACACTTAATCACATGGTTCATTAAAGGTAACTTTTTTTTTAAGGTATTAATAATTCTTGTTGTATATTATGATTGAATGCTCAATATACTTTATTGTAACCACTCACAATAACAAAAGGTCAGCAGAGTAATCCATAAACATGTAGTAGTTATTGCACACGTCTCCATGGCTGTTGTGGGAGTTATTTCAGCTGAACCTATTTTGATTCCTTTAAAAGACCTTTAGAGCATCAAATGTCTTTTTGAAGTTATAGTTCCTTTGCTCTTTTCTCCAAATTTGTCAAGAGCCACTAAATTATTATCTTTCCCAAGACAGTAAGATCGCGTGCATTCCATACATAGGCTGTATATGACACTGGACCTGGAGAACTACTTACACATGCAAGGTAGAAGTTGTTTGGGTGATCACATATATGAGATTCCCTCATCAGTCCTAACATTTTGTGCAGACACTAATTGGAGATATTTTGCCTGCTGTGCCTCGGTATGCCATTTTCATGCTCTCGCTGTGCTTGAAATGATCTCATTCATGACTGACACGCAAACAAATTCCTCATCATTGGTACATCTTAATTTGCATACCTTCCAATATGAAAGAAAATGTTGCTTTGAGTGAAAATTGTATCCAGCAGCTTACCTTGCCAATATGCCAAGCAGACACACTTCTGCATCTTTATTTCTGGGTTTAGACATTGACACAGCGAGCAACACTTCTTCACTTCTACAACAGCCCACAATATCGTTTTCAAATTGAATTAATTAGAGTGAGTGTATCATAGCTTCATTTGAGGGTCTAGTTGTAAGAAAACTTCCCAAGCGTGGACTACAAAAGAAAAGCTTACAGATGAATCTGGTTTCCCGTTTCTGTGGTGTACCCTCTAAGTGTGAAAATTTAATATGCAGCAGCCCCCAAATCTAAACTTGTTATCTGCTGTTCATTTAAAAAGAAAGAAAGAAAAGGAAATAATGATTGTACTAAATGCAGCTGCGACTCTGGAATATGAAATGTGACCATTTATTGATGGTGGTGCTGGTGGTTGTGATGGAAGGTGTGAAGAGTTTATCTGACCATTTCTTTAAGTTTCTACTACTAACAATCCAGCATTCCCACCTATTTTATGCAGCAACTGGCAAGGTGTTGTTGCAAAGAGAGGCAGAGTTTGAATTTCTCCCTTAAGCCCTGGTTTTTGATCATTTACACAAGCATTTCGGTTATTTTTTACATGAACAACCAAGTGAAACACTCTTAATGCCTTCCAGGAGAAACTGTCTAAAAAGTATGTGCTCTCATCTCCATATTTAAATGATTGTATCATCTTGTTTCTGTCTGTGACTGTTCAGAGAAACCATGAACTCCTTTTGCATATAAACTAGATTTTGTAGAGCATAACCTGGCCTTAAGCTTAAGTGCTTAAGTGGCTGAATCTGGTAACAAATGCTTATGTACAAAAGATACACAGCAACATTACCAGTCAGTGATGTTTCTGTCTACCTGTCTTGGTTTTAGCTTCATGTGTTCCTTTTTAAAAAATTGCTAAACATTCCTGTAAAAGTTATATTCTGTCATGAACTATTAAAATGAGAAGCTCAAGAATAAAAAAGACGATAAATTAATGAGATAGATATGAATTAACAACTTTTTTTTTCTTTTCTGCAGATGTGATCCTAGTACCCTCACAGTGATTGATTCATTGTAAGCCTTTGGGTCATACATACAATGTTACATTTTCTTAAAATTAAGCCTTCCATTTTTAGTAGTGGTGCACTGAGTGGTAGTGGTGTAGTAGTGGTGCATGAGACTCTTAAAATACATAATTAATCTTAACTGTATTTGCTTATTTTTAGAACCTTTAATCTGATGCTAGTGATGGTACAACCAAGGGAAAAATGGGTTTTCCCTGGATTGTATATCTTTTTGCATTGTTCTGCCTCATGAGGATTCGACTAAAGTATGATCCGATTTTGAGACTTTATAAAGATGGAGGGAGTTCAAGAGTTTTTGCAAGCTGATGAACAAAACCTTGAAAGAAATGGCAGTACTTGCATTTCACTATATGTGCAAACCTGCTATTCAACTTACCACTAATTAGTATTGTTACCTACAATTCCTATTGCCTTTCTTACAATCTTCACTAAATCTTGCATCATGGAAACTGCAAACAGGAACCGTTAACCACTATTTATTACCTTCAGTGCTGGTAATGCATTTTTGTTGTTGCTGTTGTTGTTTTTTGCAAAGCAAAGTATTAAGTTGTAGTTTCATATTCTTGATTATTTTTGTGCCTAGACAGCCCATTCTCACTCCCGAGGCGTAACATGCCGACGTTTTGTCACGTCCCGCGGTGTTCCTGAGGAACGCGAAAGGAGACCTTCGGCGTTCTTATGGTACGTGGCGGGTTATGGCTGAAATCCAGTGCAATGACGCTCCCGCGGTAATAGACGTTCCAGCCCTGTATTCCAGCCCTAACCATAACCTTATTCCTGATCTTAACCAGGACTTTAATGACGTTAAATAGCGTGTTTGTAAGCGATTTGAAGAAAAAGAGCGAATATGTGTAGATTCAGTCCAGACGGTTCTCATATTTCCTCATTTTTCCGAGGTCATTTAGGAACGTGGTGGGTAGCCAAAAACGTAATATGTTGACGATTTGTCACCTAGCGTAAAATGTTACGCTTTGGGGGTGAGAACGTGTTGGCCTAGAGTATACATCTACAATAATAACAATTCTAACCAGCTCCTAACTCCACCCTTGTATTCATCGGAGTGCTGTTGATCCCCCAACTAAGCTCTTCGTGTGCCTTTATGTGTCATCTTCTGAAATCCAAACACATCTATGCTAGCCCGGTGATGGTCTGGCAACCTCTGGCACCCAGCTGGCATAGGCCCAAGGCTCTATTCAACCCTAGACTGATAAATTGTTTAAAAAAATGGATGGATGGATTTTTTGTTACACACAGTCAATTTAGCAAATATTGCAATCTTTTCTGTTAATTTCCATGAGGCCTGACCTTAAGAAACCCCAATTAAGGGAGAGACCGTCTATTAGTGTGCTGAGTGAAAGTGCACTGAAGTCAAATTTGGAAAATAGATTGTGTCTCTGGTTTGACAAGCTGTCCTTGGTCAACTGGCGTGAAGTTCAGATTTGGTCCCTGGATGTGACAGAAACTCAAAAGCTCCCAACATTTGCAAGTAGTAAGCAAGAGTGAAATTAGGAGTGCAGATCTGCTGTCTTCCTCCGTGATCTGTGATCTGATAAGCTGATCTGAGAGAGAGAGAGGCAGAGAGGGTATCAGATGCCTCTCTCCTCCTCACCCATGCTCATCCACTGCTTGCGTTCCCTGCTTTCCCTCCGCCCTTATCCCTATCCCTCCTCTTCTCTGTGCTGCACCCTTTCTTTCTCCATCGCTCACTTACTGGCACACTTTCTCGCTTACCTCCTCCTTTTCCTCCGTTTTCATCTCTCCCTGTTTCACCCAGCATCTGTCTAATTCAGTGGTTGGGCCTGTGGTTAGCAGCCGTATGGTTTTTATGATCACCCTCTGAGTACACAGTGACCTTGGACATTATTCACAGACAATAGATGGAGCTGTCCACACCGGGTAGCACTGCTACTGCTGTGGGCTGTTGTGTGCGTGTGCCTGTGCCAGATGTGTGTGTGTGTATGTGTTCGAGGCAGAGAGTGGGAGGGAGTCAGTAAGAGTGAGTGTACCAATTTTAATGTGAGCAGAGGAGAGACAATATGAATCAGAGAGACCACTGCTCCATTTCTGAAGGGTTAAGGAATGCAAAAGCGTGTGTGCGTGTGTGTGTTTGGTAAGCTGATAAAACATCTGGAGTTGTTTCCAAGTGTTGAATTAACATTTGGTAGCTGTTCGCTTGATCTCCCAATGTGTGGTCCAAAATGATGCGGATGCAGGTGAAGGAGGGCATAATTAGACTAATAAACCAAATAAACCCATCAGAGAGATGCAAACAATTTTAGGAGTGGTTATTGAACAATCTCATGTATTTTATAAAAAGAAAGAATTCACTCTGCCACCTCAGCAACATCAAAAGGTTTGTGAGACCACAGAAGACAAATAAAGTGGATTACCAATGAAAAACTGAAGAGTCAAGAACTCTTCAGTGGGTAGTGTCAATGTCAAAGTCTGCAATCAAGAAACATCTACAGGAATCTAAATTCAGAGTGTTGACAACAAGGTGCAAGCCATTGGTTGAGAATAGGACGCCCAGAATAAATTTAGAGGGAAAATCTCTGCACAGTTCTTTGAACAGATGAAACCAAGATGAACCAAGGAAAGTGAGAGCTCATAATCCCTGAAATACCACAAGTTCTGTCAAACATTGTGGAGGCAATGCAACGGCAAGGGAATGTATTGAACCAGATCTGTAGAATTTATTGATGACATCACTGCTGATAGAAATACCAGACTGAAGTGCACAAGGCTATTCTCCAGTCAGATTGAGCTAAATGCTACAAAACTGCACAGTAGTCCGCAGTGCAAATGGATAATGCAAAAAGCAAATCCAAGAATTTCTCAAGGTAAAGTAATGCAATATTCTTCAGTGGTCAGGTATCAGCCCAGTAGAACATGTTTTTCTGTAACTGAATACAAACCGAAGGCAAAAAGCTCCACAAACAATCAACAACTGAAGGCCTTGCAGAGCATCTCCAACACGTTCTCACTCCCAAAGCGTAACATTTTACGCTAGGTGACAAATCGTCAACATATTACGTTTTTGGCTACCCACCACGTTCCTAATTGACGACCTCGGAAAAATGAGGAAATATGAGAACTGTATGGACTGAATCTACACATGTTCGCTCTTTTTCTTCAAATCGCTTAGAAACACGCTATTTAACATTATTAAAGTCCTGGTTAAGCTCAGGAAAAAGGTTATGGTTAGGGCTAGGGATAAGGTTAGGTTTAGGGCTGGACTACAGGGCTGGAATGTCTATTACCGCGGGAGAGCCATTGCACTGGATTTCGGCCATAACCCGCCACGTACCATAAGAACGCCGAAGGTCTCCTTTCGCGTTCCTCAGGAACGCCGCGGGACGTGACAAAACGTCGGCATGTTACGCCTCGGGAGTGAGAACGGGCTCGCATCTCATGAGAGGAAAAGCAGCATTCGGTGATGCCCATGGGTTCTTCAGACGTCAGGCAGACATTCACTACCAAAGACCTTCTTTTTTTTAGTTTTAGCAGTAATTCTGTCTGTAATTATCAACAGACAGACCTTGTGTTTGTTGTGGCCAAACAAATGTGCGTACCGGCAGAAATTCGCCATTGTTTATCCTCCTCACACAGTGAGTTCACAGGCTAAGCTAATCTTGCGTTAGTGACATGCATTTCCCCTGAAGTACAGTGGAAACAGTTAAAGAAACAGACCAGGAGGGACTGTCAGCTTGCTTGGGCGCCGTAAGTTATCTCCTATAACTTACTATAAACCTGGTGGATTTAGGGTCTCGGCTGTTTGTATAAAGAATGTAATAAATGAGCAGAGGAACTAAAAAGTATTCTGAGGGATCTACATTACCTTACTGGAATGAACCGAGGAATGGATAAAAAAAAAAAACCCTGAGTGGATTTCTTTGTTTTCTGTTTTATGAATGAACTGAAGCAACTGCTGTGAAGCAAAATTATGGGCTGTGCGCACTGAATTTTCTGGTTGACTGGTGTGTTTGTTTGGCTTTTGTGATTGATGTGTTTGAATATATCATTTGGTGTTTTACAGATTGTATTGGATTGGTTTTCATTCAATGGTCAGGTTATTGGGTCTTAGCTGTGTTAACACAAACACATCCTTTGTGTGGTTTGCAAATTTGCTAAATTAACCTTATATGTCAGTAGAGAAACCTGGCTGACACTCCAGAAGAAAAACTTACCTGTTGAGCCTCCTTGGAAGCAAACTGTCAGAGCGCTTTCTATCTGACGTTCACACACACTGATGGATGCATCGGGTCAGCCGATAGTCTTTGGTGGTGTCGAGGAATGCTTTTTGTTAAAGTTCAATTAGCTGGGCGGATTTCCATGAGATGACAGTAGAAGTTAAAAATGCAATTTGACTGGACTTCATTCTAAAAACCTACAACTATATTATGTGTTAGTGGTTCCACCTCCCTGTCACATGAATAGAGCTGTGGAGGTGGAAGGATCCCTTCATATATGCCACATAGAGCTATGGTAGTGAACTGTCAGTGAACTGTTTAACTATTGACTCCCCATTTTAACCATTCCTCTACTATTTCACCTACTAATTTATTGGCAACCAGCTAACAATTCATTCAGTTTGTTCATCCATTGTGATAAATTAAAACTTCAGCTGTTTACCCATACTTTATCAACCACTTTGACTTTTTAAAAACTTTGATTCAAACATACAATTTAGTCACTGCATGGCATTACTCTGTTTTCATCATGCAATGACCAATTTTAGCTCTCTAGATTTACTTTTAAAAAACAGTAAAAGTACCATTTACTTTTCTGCCCTGTGTTGTTCTGGCCTGCTAATCTTCCCATGTAACACCTGGATACTGTGGAATTGAAGAAATTATTTTACTGCTACAATATAATCTACAACATTAGCATTGCATTAACAATATAACAGATAGCTTTAAGACGGCCTTAAGATGTTTAAACATACAGGCACTACATTAACCTTTATTCCAGGCGCAGTTATAACTATTTTTATACACACCCTGCAGTTTGTGCTTTTTAAAGAGTTGAAGCTCAGTCAGTTAATTGAGGGTCAGAAGCTTCGTCCGGCACTAGGTCCAGACGATCTATTGTGCAAAGTGACTTAGAGCTATGGAAGGATTGCCTACACGCTTACAAGACATACATGCTGTGTTATTCATTCGTTTATATCCTTTTTATTAAGCTTTGAGTAGTGGCATTTGATTAAAGCATTTATTCAATATATTCCGTATATAGTTTCAGTTAGATTGTTACATATAAGAGAGTGGCTTCTGTCTGGTAAGAGGTTATGAGCTTTAGTTGGCGAGGTGAGAGGTGAGACAGAGTGCAATTGAGGTCGAGACACACACACACACATAGTAGGTAGACTCATTTTTAGGTAAGAGTTCAGACATATCTTGCTTTTAACTGCATTTTGTGCCTGCATAAGTGACAGTTTGTTGTAGGACGTGTACTACAAAAATACCCCTAAGGGTATCTTATCCTCTTCCCTGGTTGGGAATCACAGACAATAGTGCACAGTTTAGAAAAATCTCAGTCTTGTCTTCAAATGACAGCGTTCTCATACACGACACAACAACAGCAGTCCCTATGGCTCCATTTTCTTGAGTGGCTAACACTTTGTTACTGTGGGACTTTAATATGGCCTGCGTAATATTTGTCTGTGACCTTCTTTGTGTCTCTCTTTCCTCCTTCCTCTGCCTCCGCAGTGTAAGATATCGAATAAAAAAAAATTAAAACAAGAAATGGTTTTCTGGGTTTGTCGAGGAAGAACTTAATTAGACTCCACACTACCCTGACCTCAACCCCATATAACATCGTTGGGATAAATTGGAATGCCAACTGTGAAGCAAACCTCAACATCTGACATCACTGTGTGACCTTAATGTCCGACCTATGCCCAATATCAGTATGCTCTTGTGGCTGGATGGGAGAGAATCATTGCTTCAAATTCCAAGCAAATACACATTTATTGTGGAGGACAGAGAGAAAAAATCTAGACCTTGTTTACAGGGAGAGAAACATAGACAATGCAGCTTTTTTTAATGTTTCAGGTATTTTGATTTGACTGGGAAAAAAAACTCTGAATGAGCAGAAAATAAATTAAGATGGACAATCGAAACATTAATGTCACTAAAAACCACACACTATTATATATGGCTCACAAGAGCTGAAATTTGCATTTTACACCAATAATTATGGAGGTATTATTAACTGTGGGTGCCATTTTTACTAAGATAATTGCCTTATGAAACATTTGTCTTTCTTTAGATCCACACCTGGCAGTAAGAGGCAGTTTGTCCACCTCAGTGTATGGACACACATATATGCCACCAGTTTCACACACATACCTGCCTTGTTATAACACCAATCAGTCAACTGTCAGAGGCAGAGAGGGTTTATGGCAGCTTTATGGGAGGTGAAGCAGCACTTGGTAGTCCATTTGGCTGCCCATATAAATGACTCATGTATGTGTGTGCTTGTGTATGTGAGTGTCATGCCAAGTGACTATGTAGCTTACCACTAGGCAGTTGTGTGCGTGAACCGCTTTTCACATAGCCATGCGCAACTCTGTGCTTGTCAGAGGGTGTATTCATGTGTGTGTGTGGAAGTTACACGTAAGTGTGCTTCCATAACCGCATGTTGTGAGGGCACATAACTGTCTGTTCTGTTGGGAAGCAGAGTAGATGAAGTGAACTGTGAGTCTGTCTCTGCACCATTTGAGGTGTAAGATACCAAGAAAGAGTTAGAGGCACAGAGAGCTTTGCAGAGGGGAAGAAGGGAGGAAGGGAGGGAGGGAGGGAGGGGGTGTTAAATATAGATAAGAATGAAAAGAGAAGAAAGGGAAAAAAATCAGACTTTTGAATCTTCCCTACATATTTTTCATCGTATTTCCTTTTTTGCCTGAAGGCAGCAGTGTTTTACAAATTGTTATCCTCCACCTCAGTTGGTCAAGGAGGCACCCCTGTAAATTTCCTCATCTTGATGAACTCTCTTCTTTGGATAGCCTGAGCCTGAGAAAACCAGTATATTGTGAATGATCAGATCACAAAAACATAACTGAATGTTTAAAACTAGAAGAGCTAATCTCAGTATTTACGTGCGACAGTAAATAGCTCCTGCTGCGTGTCTCCGTTGTTCTTCGAAACATAGTTTTTGTTGTTTAGCTTGACAGCCAGTGCCACCATAAATATCATAGAAATCTTTCTGGAAACTGTTTTTGTCATTTCTGAGTTTATCTGAAGTGTAAAAGTGCAAACCTAACAGGCATTCTCAAACAAGAGCATTGTCTCTCTCGTGTATGTCTTCCCTGAAAAACTATTAATCGACAGTGTTCCCAGCTTCTCAGATCGCTCTCCTCAGACTATACTGAACAAATGCTGCAGCTGTGGATTCACCGCAGCACCGTCAAAGCCTTGAATTGTGGGATTTTAATCAAAAAGAAGAAAAATGCTTTTGACACCAGATTTTACACTCCATTGTGGAAACTTCTGAGGCCACCACAGAGTGCACAAATTTCCATTTTAGAATTCAGAAGCTCAAATTTCAGTAAACGGTAGAAGGTGAAAAGAGCACCAGGTACCAAAAGGAAAGTTATCAGACAAAGCTTATGAAAAAGAAAAGCTTGGCTTTAAATCTACCTTACCTTTGAAGAATGTCCGTGTCTAATGTCCGTGTTTCTGGTTTTTGTTGCACATTTCACCACTTGACAAGTGTTTGCAGATAAGATGGCGTCTTCCATTCAAATGATGTTTAACTTCATCAATCTTTCAGCAACTAACAGAAACACAAGAAAGTTGTTGGTGCGGCAGCAAGCAGCCTCCTGCAACAACTTGCCAACCAGTTGAGGAATACACATTTTCCTCAAGTGACTGGTAGTTACCAGTGTGTGTGCTTACTTGTGTGCTGAAACAGCAAAAACTAGACATGCCATCAAATCACTGATAACCAAAGTCTTAAGCATCACATTTTTATGGAAAGGCTAAAATTCTTTTAGTGACCTCTGTGTCCACTGAACTGCAACAACCAACCAGTTTCCACCGGAAGTTGTTGACTGCTATATTTAATTTTGTTAAAAATATAATTATGGATGTTGACAAATCACATTGTAAGTAAATCCCTCAGTTTTTACTTCTCTGCAGTGCAAATACAGACGTTCTTGGTCATGTGTCACAATAGGTAATGCAGGCAAAAACAGGATAGACTGTTTGAAGACAATCCCCACAGATTTGCATTTGCATTTACATATGGTGGCAGGATGAGAATAAGTGGATGCAAAATAAACACAAACTCAAACAGAAATACTTGGTAAAATCTTAGACGCAGCATCTTTTCCTTGTGCAGCAATAAAAGTAAGAAAATAAAAAAACATATTTTACTCCAATGAATCCTTGTAATCATTGCTGACTGTCTGATACTGACTGTTCCTGCTTTAAATTTATGTCCTTGAATTTGAAGGGCAGATAGATTTTGGGCTAGACAAGTACAATTCATATACTATATCTTTGGCACAAAATCGTCTGCAAACTGTTCCCAGTGTTCAAACTTTAGTTATTTTCTTCAAACTTTATATTCGAAAGGACACAAAAGTCAATTATCTTATATTTGTACAGTACAAGTATATTTGTTATGGTTTTAGCCTGAACAGAGAACTCAAACTCTGTGGACTGTGGTTTAACCCTGGCTAGCTATAGCCCACTATAGTGTATGACTCATTAGAAAGAACTGGTGTAAACGTGTCAACTGATCAGTGATCTTTCTGCCCAATTAGAAGTGTAGAACAAGAAGCCAGCCAGCCCAAACTAAAGTTGACCCCTAAAGGGAGGGGAAAAAAACACAGTGAGCTCTGCTGTTTTTCTTTTTCTTTTTTTACCTTTAAGCTGTGAGAGCAAACAAGATACAAAGTTGTTGATTGGTCAGAAGGAATCTCCAAGACAACCAGGTAGCGCAATGAAATTACAGCCTGTTCTGGTTGCTTTGTGAAGCATTGTTGGAACTGATGGGCAGAGCAATACAAAGGGAACAAAAAAACAGAGACAGGTCCCCTGTGGAGGCTTTCATGAGGTAGAAGTAAAGGCATTTTCTTTGTCTTTCTTTGCCTTTCCGTCTCCTAAATGGTTCCCTGGGTGGGCTCAGGAGTGTCAGAGTCGGAACTAAAAGTAGAGCAAAGAAATGCTCCTCATATCCAGAGAAGAGGTAAGGCAATAGGTGCCTTTTTCCAATCAGAAAAGAAAGTTTGCTGAAAGAACCTGATTTTACACACACATTGAGACCTTTTCACTGCTGGATACTCACGTGTATTTATTTAACAGTGTGATCATTTGTACTATAAGATACCTGCGTGGCTCTGGCTCACTCATAGCATAGGCCCTGATACACTTTTGAACTTGATTGCTCACCGTGAACAGCTGGTTTATAACAGTGCCAGCATTATAACAAGGCTCAAAGTGAACTGAATTAGGTTTGATCCACTCCTCTCCCCTGTAGCCATGGAGATTCAAATCCCAAAAAGATGTGGAATGGAGAAAAATGTCAATTGGGAACAATTTGTAGTGGTTCCTACCTGAAGCATTTTACCACCTGTGGCCCAGCGCTCCTTTTTGTGTTTCCTTTTGGCTCCAGAAGAAAAACAAGGTTAGGCATATTTTCTTTTCTGTTCTGTTTTTGACTTGTGTTCTGGGCTTCGGCGATGAAATACCTCGATATTTTAGTGGATACATGTTTTTTCACTGAGGTTATAATTTTTAAGATTGTGATAAAATCAAACCAGACTGACAATATTTATGGTCATAATTCGAGTGCCCCCTTTTTGTTACTAAAAATGCACAACACTGTGTACTTTGTATCAAATTAGACAAAATATGTTGCTCATTAGACGATAAGCATACAGTGGCGCTCTAATTGGGCACCTCACACCTAAAGTATGGCTTAATTACGAAGTGAATATCCCAAGTATCTTAGCCTTTGTAATAATGAGAGGAAACACTGAGCTCAGAGGGACGGTACATTTCTTGAGCCTTAATTTAACAACAGGATCATTTGTTGCTCATTAGAAGAAAAGAGTGAGATGAATTTAAACCATCTTGTGATGCTTTCAAGCTCCTCATACCTTGGTTGTTTTTTAGAGTACTGTATGAGTTTATTGGACCTTCGCAGCACTACAGAAATCAACTTGATAGTTTTAGTTGCACAGATTCAATTTTTTTAATCTATTACGTAAGTAGCCAAATAGATATCATTTTTCAAATTTACATAATGCATCGAAACAGAGAGCCTTTTTCTGAGCAGGAGTATTGGAGCCACAGGTGCTTCTGAAAAACCACTAACTGCTCATTTAGACTTTGTTTCTTTTTTTTTTCTCATCACAGCAACTGTCTTGTCCTCATCCACTTGTTCGTCTGTTTCTTGGCCTCAGTAAACATTCTTACCTGTTTTTCTTTTATTCTCGTGCTCTTTTATCGTATTCATTTATTCACTCTGATCCATCATCCCTGGCAGGATGTGAGGAGCTCAGCTGGGGAGGAGCAGAAGCCATTTTCTCCAATGAGCCATTGCCATGCCAACGGCGAGGTAATTTTGCCTCTTCCTCTTGAATGCTGGGGGTAGTGCTCCACCTGGACAACATGTGTGTGTGTGTGTGTGTGTGTGCAACTGTGTGATTATTAAACCCTGCGCAAGATGATTGTAATTTGACAAATATTAACATCTGCTCATAAACAGAGGCCAGGTCACACTTTGTTATCATGGATGGGAGTGCACGTGTGTGTGTGTTGTCTAATATTTAGATTAGGAATTATGAGGAAGAAACAGCGCCCAGTCTGTGTGCTGAGATGTGATTATATTGTGAAATATGTATTCAGTGCATCCAACTCTTATAAGAACAGATGAACTGCTGTGTAGCTGCAGTATAGCTGCGAGCCAAGCTCCCAACACTGAGCTTTGGATCGTCCTTTTTATTTTGTCTTTCACTGTTCACCTTTATATGACCACATACACATAATCCGAAGTCACCTCAAGAATATTATTGGACACTTTATTATTGTGCATACTGCACATTTATGACTATGAGAGTAAAGGGAAATTATCAATTTATTCATGCCTAGCCTAGTGTTATTTCAATTAACATTTAATTTTCATTTCATTTCTTTTAACAGAAAATTTGATAAAATGCACAACACAAGGAAAAGTTAGCAATGTGTCTTTTTTACTGCTTTGTTGGAGAATTACTGTCTAGTTGGGGCTTTGCTGGTACTACTGTTGGTCAATTTTTCAGTATTCAAGGCAACAGTGGCTGTTACAGCATTCTGCTGCAACATGCCATTTCATCTGTTTTTAGCTTAGTTGCATCGTTATGTCTTTTCAAAAGGACAGCGAGCCAAACCACACCTCCAGGTCCTGTAATTGCTGTTTGTGTACGAGTACATATGCAGGAATCACTTTAAGATGATCTGAAACTTAATGTAGTAGGAAATGTTTCCAGCTGACACGTTGCCACATTTACTCAGCACGTGATCAGTGATTTCTGCTTCATAAAGACTGCAGAGTCTTCCCGTAATTTTGTTTTACTTCACTGCATTTAGGAAAACTCTAATTACAGCAAACATTTCAAAGGGATCAGTCTGCTGTGCTCAGAATCTCTGGGAAGATTCTCAACACTGTGCGCTTCACCAAGCGTGAAAATATACTTGTGGAGAAATGAGCGCATCGTTTTCCATGTTACTAAAAAGATCATTAAATTCTGATTACACACTTAAAATGTACATATTTATATACTTTTTCTTCAAAAAAGCAACATCAATTTTATTGTTTTTTCAACACGCTTTCACTGATAATCTATTGGATCTAACATACTTCCGTGAATAATAATCACATATATGGAGTCTACACAATTCGTGGAAAAATCACTTTCATCTCTTAAAATAGACCTGGCTAATGATGGGTATGTTGGTGGGCCTGCAGGCACCCAGTGGAACAAGCTCAAGCAGTCGGTTAGTGTACGGGGCATGTGTGTAAGCATGTGTTCATGCATGTGTGTCTATCTGGGTGTGCAGGTGTTCTAGTGTATGCATGGTACACCTATTTTTGATCCTGTCATCCCTTTCCAAAACCACCCACAAGCCTCCCTAAAGGGTGGTGGGTTAAACACACAGTGAGCAACACACTCTAGCAGCACCGGGTGCACAGACATGCTGAAGACTTTCTCCAAAGGAGCAAACAGTTTACTCTCTTCAGATCCCAAAGCCATTCATCTTTGTGTGTATTTGTGTGCACACATGCATGCCCGTGTGTGATCCCTACTGTATAACAACTGCTAACAGGCAACCACCCGATGCTTCCCACTGTTTACGCTGGGTTGTTTGAAACATCAGCCAAACATGACTGAAATAAGTTTAAAGCCCAACAGAGATGCAGTTAAGGCATGTTTCTGGCTCTCTGTTTTGAGCCCTGTCTGCAGTATCCAGTTCAAATTGTACCTGCAGATGTTGATTCTGTGATACTCTCTTGTGTAACAGAGAGAACTAAAAATAAGACGACAACCCAACAACTTCTTGTTTCCCTCTCCCCTAAAGTGTTAGACAACCGTATGGAATCCAAACATCTTGAGGCCAAATCACAAACTACATATATAGTTTTTCCTTTTTTCCAGTTTCCCTATGCTTCTTAATATTGTTATCAAAACATTTCATGACAGCATCATTTTTTTTGCTGATGACTGTTTAGATCAGGGGTGTCAAACTCAAATACACAGTGGGCCAAAATTCAAAACTGGAACAAAGTCGCGGGCTAACATTAATATTTATTGAAATATATTTATTCCTCCAGATATAAGAATGAATCTTTTCTTTTTTTTTTAATTGACATTTTAGAATCACTATATAATACCATCAACTTCAGCTATCTGTCAGTACATATATTTTTTCCTTTTTTTTTTCTATATTTAAACAACTAAAATATCCATACAATAAGAATGAAAGAAAAAGAAGAAAAGAAAAAGAAGCAAAACAGGAAACAACAAACAAAATAAATAAAAATACATAAGGAAAAAGAAAAAGGAAAGAAAAATAAATAAATAAATGTAGGGAGTGTGTTTTTGTTTCCATTAATGTAACTAATATTTCCTCTAGTCTTCTAGTAGTTAACAAAGTCAAAATCTAAAGCAAAAGCAAAAACTGGCCTGCGTTTTTTGATGTAGTCCATCCATTTCTTCCATCGTGATACAAACAGGTCCCTCTTGTATGAATCTTTTCTTATGGACTCAAACACGTTTTGCTGAAAAGCTGAATATGGAACAAGCAAAGCTTAATACTAAACAATATATATATTAGCTGTATAATCCCAGTAGGCCAGCTCTAATAGTAATTTGGTATGGCTTCACGGGTCAAATGTAATTAGTCTGCGGGCCAAATTTGAGTTTGACACCTATGGTTTAGATTAAATGACCCAAGATACAGTGGTTAAATTAGATTTTTATTCAAGCTCTCCTAGCTCAGAATACTCGGGTAGACACACAAACCAAACAGTGGATAGGCAACTAGTAGAAGTCTGAATGATGGTCAAGACAAGGACAGCCAGACTGAAGTGCTACAGAGATAGTGGTGAAGTCTCCTTTACTAAAAAAAATACAAAAATGGTATGGAGCAGGAAGGAAGTGACAACGTTAGGTGACTAGCAGAAGAAAGAAATGCTAAAAGCATTTGCTGTTGCTTTTCTGTGGATGCTTCCTGTCTTTCTCATCCTAAAAAAAGATGTACCTTCTTGACATTTGGCATCCAGTCAAAAGGGCTAATTATAACATGTACTGTACGTGTGACAGCGTGTACAGCTTGAGTGAAAGGATGCTGACTTGCTTTTTAGGGTTGAGAAGGAGAAGGCAGGTAATCACTGAAAAGCTTAGAGCCTGAGGGAGGAACTGTGAAGTGTGTGGTGGGCACAATTCTGCAGACATGTCTCTTGGAGGGGTAGGCAAGAAGAACCATCCTGTCCACCTGGATAATCAGGATGTTTGACTTGACTTACGGTTTTATAGCAACATGTTCAGCTGATTGAGGCTCAATGGAATTAGATGAAACAGTTATCACATAAGCTGGGTAACAGGAATCTTCACGGCAAAGCAAATGTGACAGAAGCTTGTCTGTTCAACCTTGAAATGTAGACCTGGAAAGGTGCAAAGAGCTATAGACAAGAAAAACTGTTTCTAGAACTACGCTGACACCACAGATTATGCAGCTAATACCTTGGAGGCAGCCAGTCATTCGGTTAAAGGAAGTTGTTATTCCTCATGATAAGTGGCAGAAGAGAGAACACTTTAGAGCCATTCTGAGCCTGCAAGGTCCATAACTGTCAGGACTTGAACCCAAAGACAAACCTCAATGGTGAGGCAGGTGACATCAAAAGAGACTGTGCAGCGTGACGATCGTCAAGGCGAGTAAGAAATAGTGATAAAAAAGGGTAAGACAATTCAAAGAGCAAAATAAGTAAGCTGGCGTAAAGTCTGCTCAAGTGTGGTGGTCAAAGTAGTTAAACTAAGTGGCAGAAATTGCACACTGTAAATGTAGGTCACAGACCATTCAATCAATATCACCCATATGGAAAAGAAATAGTAAAAACTTATATGATTTACTCATGAAAGTGGCCACTTTCTCATTACTTTCATATATTGTTTTAGTAAGTATCCAAAACATACAAGTTTCATTATATAATTTTTCAAGGGATCTTATATCTGTTTTTACTCTTGTATGCTTTTCATACAAGTTTCACACAAGACAGATACAAACTTTATAAGATTTATATATATCTTTTCCATATGGGCAGTGGTAAGCTGTTTTATTCAAATGCATAGAAATATATTAGCACTTCAGCAAGAATCGTCTTTGTTTGAGTCTCTTGGCTTTCCTCAGGTACTCTGGTCTCCCTCCACAGCCCAAAGATGTGTTTATCAGGTTACTGGTGTTCAAAACTGGCCGTTGGTATTCACGCAAGGTAATTAAAGCACTTAAGTGAATAGAATAAAGTGCCGTGTTTGTATACTGTATGTGTGAAAAAGGTGGCCGAAATGCACTTAGTGGTGATAAGTGCTTTGAGAAATTAGTAACAGAAAACACTACATACATGTAACTCCATTTCATTCTTCTATCAGTCTATTTATTTATTAAAAATGTGGCACCACTGCCACAGTACATAAATCACCCACGCTTATTAGCAAATCTTCTATTTAAATATTACCAATAATGTATTTTCCATCTTGTTTCTTAAGTTTGTTATTGAATCTCTCCTGTCCAACTTATACCTTCCAGACTTATCCATGGCCTTCTGTCCATTTGCACGCCTTTCTCCCACTTCTCCCACCCCGTGCTCCCCTCTGACTCACCTGTCTGCTCCACCATAATTCCTGTCACCATTGCCACAGTAGCTGCATGGATCAGGGGGACAGCAGCTGTCACAAGTAATTGAAAAGAGAGTTACACCTAAGGTGTGTGTGCGTGCTTGTGTGTGTGTGTGTGTGTGTGTGCAAGGGCTGTGTGAGTTTCTGAAAGCACATCCAAGCAAATCTTCTCTGATTTTAACGCCACTTTCCTCTCCCTCGATTTTCCTTCCTCTCTCCCAGCTATACCTTTCCCTTTCATCCTCCATCCTCCATTGGTCATAGATACAGTAGCTCATCTCTCACCTCACCTCCTACCTTGTCTTATTACTGATTCAAGTCCAATCTGCTCAAAGTGTTCTTCCTCACCCCGATTCTCTTTTCCTCCTCTTTGCTAGTCTCCAAACAGGTCTTTCCTCGATTCATCCGTCCTCCATCTATGCATGTTTGACCCTTGTTCGTACCTGACATTGACATGCATCTTGGCTGATCCAGTCGCAAGCTGAGAGCATATTAGGTTTTAGTATTAAAATGCTTCTCCATATACGCCTGTAGATGACTTGAAATAGGATCTCACTTTATTACGCTATGCTTTGCAAATGAACATCAACAAGGTCAAATGTCATAGCCTTGCACAGCTCCTTTTTTTTTTGCAAACCTGCGTAGATTTATAAACTATCAAAGTCAAACTTTAGCCCTAATAATCTTGAGTCAAGCTTGGCCAGTCACTCACTCTAAAGCAGATTATTTTTTACTTGCACAACACAGTGGCCAAACGGCTGACGATAGCCACAGGTACCCAAAGTGGTGCAATATTGTTAGTTTTTTTTCTCAGTGTGATCTTGGGTGCTGAGAATGATCATCTTGCGATTAAATCACCCAAGACACGTGTTAATTCCTCCTATGATACAAAACATCCAATTTCTTCCTTCCTCTGCTCCCCTCTACTGTTCCATTTTTGTTTTCTTTATCTTTTCTCTCTCAGTCTAACCATAATCCTTTCTTAGTTTACAGTTCTTCCCTCCTTCTTCTACTACTCTCTGCCTCCGTTCTTAGCTGCTGTGATATGATAACCCCCCTGTCATGGACTCCCAGTCCCTGTCATCTGGCATGACAGATAGCACCTTTAGCCTTGGGCTGGGGGCCTTTTGACAGATGGACTCAGCTCACCGGCTATAGCCAATCCCTGCTGTCAAAACACACACGCACACACACATAACGGTGGTATACAGCGGTGTTGTATATATCACCTTTGCTGTTGCTCACCCTCCCAACCTCTGGCTGTGCCCACAGTACCAATTTGGGTGATTTAATTGGAGGATTTAGTGTCCCGATCAAGGTGAAAGGCTGTCTGAGAAACAAATTAAATGCCTGTCAGAAGAGAGTGAAGCAAGAGTGGAGTAGGAGAAGGCCAGAGTTTTTATAATAATAATGACTTCTTTCTTCATTGAGATCTGAAAAACAACTATGGAGAGGAAAATGGTAGGGGAGATGGAAAATTGGAGGACAGAAGAGAAAACTAGGTTTAGGCAGAGTTAAATAAAAAAATGAAAGTGGAAAACAAACAGTGAACAAGAAAGAGAGAGCGAGACAGCTGAGAAAAAAGAACATCACATTTGTGTTATTCCACTCCCGTCGTCACTGGCTTTGCCTTTTTTGTGGCAGCCAAATAAAATCAGGCACTAGCCCTGTTTGACAAGGAAAAGACTAGATGAGGGACGGAGCGCTACGCAGACAGGATTACATGTCAAAACTGAGGGATTTGTTCACAAAAACAACCTGTCAATTGCTTTAAAGTCAAGATATTGACTTGCACAGGGGCTGAGAGAGCGCTTTCACCTTATTTCAACACTTTGAGATACACCAGCCTCCCAGCATCTATCAATAAAAATAACACAATTAGAGCTTTCAAACACATGTCCTCGGTTTGCTCCGAGACAAAAATACACCTTATCTTTTTAGAGTTTTCAAACAGGAAGTTAGAGGAGGTGCAGCCTTTAATGTGGCGAGTATAAACTAGAGGTTGGACTCAAACTGTTAATGAGGCACGAATGTCCTGTTTAATTCTATCAGTGTGGCAAGATGGTCCAGTGTAAGCAGCTGAACGACAGCTGTCATTCACTTCTTAAAGCACTTGTCATGCACACACATAAGCACACATACACAAAACTCTTTGAGCTGACATAGTCAAACTAATAAACAGTTAAAAGTTGAATTGTATTCACGTTTTGCTGGGTGGGTTTCATGAGGCAGGGCAATATGTACATCTGGGCTTATATCATGCTTGCAAATAAACTGATTAAAAATTTACACCTAAACTGCAGATCAGAGCTTGTTGAATGAAATATTTAAGTTGAAAATATTGACATACACCATGTAGTTTGTTGAGAACAAAATGATGTAACAACAAGCAGTGGAAACTCTTTGACGGCTGGATTCTGACTCACGCCAAAAATCGAAAGTTAAAGTTGCTTAAGTGTTTTTTGAGCACACTTGTGGTGTGGTGTGTTTCCAAATAACCTACTAAATAACCTTTTATTATACCTTTAATTCCTCACCCATCTCCAGTATTCCTGTCAAAAGATTAAAAAGAGGGAAGATTAAAAATAAAGTGGAAATTAAATGAGCTTGGCAAACTATGCCAAGCTCATTAGACTGTCTTGCTAATGTAAGCAGTGATTACAGTACATGAAATGACTTTCATTCACTTTTCATTCACCACCCTTGCTGAGTCACTGGCAACCTCTGCACAATCTGTGTTGTGTTCTTCCTGCGTTCGAAAAAAATTGCAAGCTGGCTAGCTAATTAGTTAGTGTTTTGCCCAGCTGGTATCATAACACACGGCCAAACGCTCAAAACAAAGAGGAAAGTGTAAAAGAGGGAAACTGTATGAGGCAGCTCCTGTTAGTGCCACAGCTGGTAAATAGGTCAGTACCAAAGGTTCACGCTAACCGTGAAAATGTCACAGTGGAGGAAGTCGGGCTCAGCTGTAATGCAGATCCAGTGATTTCAGTGCCAGCTTGTGTCAGCTAATGTTTCTGCTACTGCTCTCCTACCCTTCCAATTTGCAAATATCAGATGGGGCACATTAATTAATCCTGACAACAGTTGTTCTGCATATGCAAGCCACTTTGCAACCTCCCTCCAAATCCTCTTTTCATGCCATTTGTAACTTCATCGGCGTATGCACATGCAAAAGTTGAAAGGTGGGTCTTCAGAACAGATTTGTGCAACCATATTGGGGCGATCGTGGCTCAAGAGTTGGGAGTTCGCCTTGTAATCGGAAGGTTGCCAGTTCGAGCCCCGGCTCGGACAGTCTCGGTCGTTGTGTCCTTGGGCAAGACACTTCACCTACCGCCTACTGGTGTTGGCCAGAACGGCCGATGGCGCGATATGGCAGCCTCGCTTCTGTCAGTCTGCCCCAGGGCAGCTGTGGCTACAACTGTAGCTGCCTCCACCAGTGTGTGAATGGGTGGATGACTGGACATGTAAAGCGCCTTGGGGTCCCTAGGCGGGACTAGTAAAAGCGCTATACAAATACAGGCCATTTACCATATAAGAATTTATTGGTCATACTGGACCCAACTGAGCAGAAATGTCTTGATAATCTCTGTTGTATTCTCATGTCTTTAAACAGGAATGGGAAGTTTCAATTCAATTCTTCTTGAATTGGCAAGCTTATGGTCTGTTCATCTGATCTTAATCTGTTGCCCTCATGCTACAACAGTCCCTTATTTCCTCACGTCCTTGCCTTTTCCTTTCTTAATCGTTCTCATTTGCTCTTCTGATTTCACCTCCATCTATTCATTCTCCCCTGTACTTTTGCTCCCTCATATACCTCATCTTGGTGCTTCTCTCTGTTCTCTATGCAGATTCATACAGTGTCTTTCGTCTATGTCCCCAAAGATGAATGGCTGTTTATCAAATACCCTAGGAAAAATAGGGAATTAATCTTAGCGCCTATCCTTCTTGCTGAGAGACAGAGAGAGACGGCAAGCGAGAGCGAAAGCGGGAGACAAAGAGAGAGCAAGAGAGAGAGAGAGTGAGAAAGAGAGCAAGAGGAAAAGGGAAAAGAAAGAAAGGAGGAGGAAGGGGGTTACAGGGGGTAAAGAAGCAAAACATCCTTCAGCTTTTAATTCTGTGAATTGGATTAATGCAGAACTGTGTGGGAGGCAGCAGATGTGGATGCGTGGCCGAACATAGCTGCATCATGTCCCACCAGCTGCTGGTTAATATCAACAACCCATTCTGAGTTTCACCTCTCCCATTTTCTTCCCCTCCTTCCTCTTCCTCTCTTCATCTCTCATCGAGTATTTGGCCTGTTTTCAAACGGCTGCAGGCCCCGATGAAATTAGACTGAGTGCAGAGTAATGAAGAGCATGCCAGGGAGAGCTATGATATTAAATGTCACACACACACACACACACACACACATGCACACACACACACACAGGTCCACCGTCACCACCACACTCACAAAGAGCTACATAATAACACCAGCAGGACTCGTGAAAGTTTTGGGAGGATGACAGAAGCTTGTTTGTGTGTTCACTGTGTTTCTCAAATGGAAAAACACCGATCGTAAAAGAGAGGCTACGTTTCTAAATACTTGCTCCATTAAACTGATTGAATGAGAGAATCCAGGTGTAAGCCCTGATCCAGTATTTATTTCTCTACTTAAATCCACATCAAATCCAGATCACTTGATAAATTAAAGTCAGGGTTGATGAAGATGAACAGCTGGAGGCAGGTTCACAATGAAAGGTGATGCTCTAAAACAACTGAAACATGATGAAACATGATTGCATTAAAATGGGCGAAGCCAGTGGAAGACAGGAGTTGTCTTGGAAACAAAAAAAACTAATTTTGATTTACCATACACCTCCAAAATAATCTTCACGTGAATGTTGTTTGATGCAGGTTTGATATTTGGGATGTAGGTGTATCGCAGAACAACAATGGCTGTAGAAGAAAAGGTAAGAAAAGCTGACGTGGAAAAGGGGTAGAAGTAATAAGATTGAAAGCAACATGCTGGAAAAAGGGTAGAAAGCGCCCAATGAGGGAGAAATTTAGAAATGGAAGATGAGAAGCAGGCTCAGAGAAAGATAAATGGAGAGGACAGTGAAGCAAGCAGATGGACACGCTAAAGGAAATTTTGGGTAGATGGAGAAGATTGGGAGGGAAAGCAGAGGGGAGAGATGTGGCTAAGATGGATCGAGAGCACAGTGCTCAAAGGCAGAGGTTGGCTTAAAGGTTAGTGGGAAAGAGATGAGTGAGAGCATAAAAGAGAGAGTTGGAAGAGATGACAGAAATAGAGGGAGGAGGAGGAGAAGGAGAGGAGAGGGGAGGGGAGAGGAAGGAGGTAGAATGCAATGGCGAGAGGGAGAGAGAGAAAATGATGGATGGATAGAAGGTGGTGAAATGGAGAGGTGGGCTTAGTGGTGATGGATGGAGCTGAAACCTGCGGTCCCTGTATGTCTCCCTGGGTCCCCTTAGAGCCCAGTGTGTTTGTGTGTGCATGCGCGTGTGTGGTCAGTCCAAGTGTACGTGTGTACACTCTACTGTTTTGCTAACTTGTGTACACATTTCTCACACTTGCGATGATTGAATTTAAGAACGGAAGCAAAGGGTCTGTGTGTGTTTGTGTTGTGCGTGTAGCTGCGCGTGTATATGAGATGGACACAGAAAGTAAGAGAGAGCTCTGGATTGTGTGCGTGGGTGAAAAACCCCTATTGTGGTGGCTCTGCCATGTTTCTCTATGACAGGTCTGTGGAGTGTGGAGGTCAAATGGCACTGAGGTCACTGCTAATGGAACTAAATGGGAATTCTATGAGTCCTATATTTACACTCATCGGTACAGGTTTAAGGAGCCAAAGGAACATAACTGGGACAGTCGGCAGACTCTTGAGGTTACAGAATACAGCACACAGACACAAAGAGCTGCATTAGCGGTGCATAACTTGGAGCTTTTGTCAGCTAACTATGATGTTTTCATCGTAATTAAAGTTAAAAAGTCACTTATACAACACAGAAACCAGTAAAACTCTATACTAGTCTATAAAGACTAACAAGATTCAAATATTATGCTTTGCTCACTATATACAATTGCAATTGTCATCTTTCTAGAACACCGTAGCTGGCTCTGAACCACAGTTAACCAGGAAAAGACTGTTTGTATCCCTGGGTTAGCCTGATGTGTCTGATTGCCTCCTAAACATCTCTCCCTTGGGCTCAGATGCATAACTGTGCCTTATTTTAACTATTCTTTCAGCTGCAACTCTGGAAGTCTCAGAGCAGGTAAGAGAAAGCAAGAAGCAATGTTAGACAAAACTGTTAACTAGGATCATTTGCAAATAGTACATAAGGTTAACACTTTAGCATTGTGTTCTTTGTTATGCCCCTATATAGGGACCTTTTTAGACTCCAATAAATATATATATATATATATATATATATATATATATATATATATATATATATATATATATATATATATGTATATTTTTTTCTTATATAAAGAAAAAAAATAATAGCATATTTATATCTATCTACCTATCTATCTATATATATATATATATATATATATAGATATATAGATAGATAGATAGATATAGATATGCTACTATTTTTTTTCTTATATAAAGAAAAAAATAGTAGCATATATATATATATATATATATATACATATATATATAAAGAAAAAAAATAGCAGGGATAAACTGAGCACAACCTTATTAATAACCCGTTTCTGCTTTGTAGGATAGGCCTCTGATCTCCTGTGTGAAATTGTCTAGCAAGTACATCTGACCTTCATTTGTCCAGTCTTTGTGTATGCCAGCCCAGTTTGAGCTGGGCTGACAAAAGCCCTCCGGAGGAACTGGAGTGAGTTCAAAAAGGATGCTGTGAGATCGTCGGCATTCCATCTTCTCTTCCATGAGTCAATAGCATGATGAGAACACATCCTGCACATCTTCATCCAACTGAAGAATCAACCCGATATCACGCCAAAACGTGTAATAGATACACCGGTCCAATGGACACGATGGGACGGACATAGACATGCATGCAGAAGTTGCATTACTGCATGCAGAGATTGAATTACCAGCAGTGTTAGATAATATATTTCAAGTCGGCAATAAGCAAAAAACACATGAAGTACATTCCAGGGTCCTTAACATCGGAAATGATTAAGCTAGGTGGCAAATATGTAAATGTGTTTATCGTGTCTGTTTTTGATACATCCGTAATAATATCTGTAAATATCTCCCTCTGGTCTTACTGCAGATTACTGGAACAAATTTTGCCATTGTGTCTATTTCACAATTTATAGAGGCAAAGCAGGAACGGTGTGTCAATTACACGTTTTGCTGTGATACTGGGATGCAAAAATGGTTCATCCCCCCTGCGTAGTTACCTGCTGGAAGCCTCAGCACGTACTTACTTGCTTTGTTGACTCTTAGAATAAGAAGCATCCAAAGCAGCATCAAAAACCTTGAACTCCTTTTTTTGATGTTGGAGTGGAGGATGCCATCCTGTACCTCCTACATAGAGCCCACTCACACCTGGAAAAGGGAGATGGCACGGTCAGGATCCTGTTTCTTGACTTTTCAAGTGCCTTTAATGCCATCCGGCCCTGTCTGCTTCAGGAAAAACTAAATAGGATGCAGGTGGACCCCTGCCTGGTAGCTTGGATCAAACTACCTCACCGACGGACCACAGTACGTCAGGCTGAAGGACATCACGTCTGACATTGTGGTCAGCAGCACAGGAGCACCACAGGGAACTGTGCTGTCCCCTCTTCTCTTCACCCTGTACACCTCTGACTTCTGCTACAACTCTGAATTATGCCATATTCAGACGTTTGCAGACGACACAGGCATCATGGGGTGTACCTGGGATGATCAGGAAGAGGAGTACAGGAGTCTGGTGAGGAACTTTGTCACATGGAGTCACACAAACCGGGGCAGGGATAGCTCAGTAGGTAGAGTGGAGGCCCCACGATCAGAAGGTCGGGGGTTCAATTCCCCTGAACAGCTACGCTGAGGTAGCCCTGAGCAAGGTACCCTCCCCACATACTGCTCCCCAGGTGCCCAATGGCTGCCCACTGCTTCACTGAGTGAATGGGTTAAATGCAGAGAGGAATTTCCCCACGGGGATCAATAAAGTACACTTTCTTTCTTAAACCACCTGCAACTCAACACCTCAAAGACCAAGGAACTGGTTGTGGACTTCAGGAGGTCCAGAGCAGGTCCACTGCCGGTTCAGATAGAGGGAGAAGAAGTGGAGGTGGTCAACACATACAAGTACCTCGGGCTGTGGGTGGAGAACAAACTGGACTGGTCATGCAACACTCAGTGCCTGTATAAAAAAGGCCAAAGCAGGTCTTTTAACATCTGCAACAACCAGTCAGTGGGTCCTGGAGTACTGTTCTATGCTGTGGCGTGCTGGGGGAGCAGCACAGCAAAGAAGGACTCATCCAGGCTGGAAAAACTGATCAGGAAGGCTGGCGCTGTGGTCTGCATGAAGCTGGACACTCTGGTGACAGTGGCAGAGAAAAGGACACTAAAGAAACTGCTGGACATTATGGACAATGCAGGGCATCCTCTGCACACGGCCATAAACAACCAGAGGAGAAGAAGCAACAGACTTAAAAACTCCGAGGGAGGGAGGGGAAACAGGAGGACAAGGGAGGGGGGGGGGGACTAAGCTGTAGTGCCTTTTCACTGTGCAATACTTTTTGTTAATATCCAACGGTGCAATAGACTCACAATACTTGAAATGTGCAATTCTCTTGTATTCTTATTCCTATTTATTCTATGTATCCCTTTTGTATACTCTGTATTTATGTATGTCTCTGTATTTATATATGTGTATATATGGTATATTCACATTCTGTAACTTCTGTCGGTGCTGTGCTATTGGAAACCGAATTTCCCAGAGGAACCCACCCGAGGGATTAATAACGTTTTAGCTAATCTAATTTTATCTAATCTAATCTAATCTATTTTATAAGTGACCCAGGTTTAAGTTTGTGCTATTAGTTTTATCTTATCTTGTAACTGCTTTATTTTCTATCCTCTTTTACCCTGGCTTCGCAGGACTTGGAACATGAATCTGCTGACTTCAGTACTAACGCATGGACGGAACTGTGCCTTGGGCTAAATGCTAACACCAGAATGTTATGCAAATATATTTTATTATTACAATGTTCACCATTGCAGCTCTCACAACGTCGTACAAATTATTTTCCCAAGAATCAGAACAGAATTGGAAAAACAGGCTTTTAGATATGCGGCCTCTATTTCCTGGTTTGATAATAATAATAATCTACAGAAGGAACTGAAATTGTCAGAAATAGTTACCATTAGGGGAGGGTAAGTGCATTTTAAATAAGCAAGAGAATAACTCTTGGAGTTATTCTCTTGCTTATTAGAGAATAACTCTTTTAGTCAGTGTGAATGTTTTTAAGGTTGTCCTTAATGTTCTGCTATTGCATATTCACACATTTGTCTATATGGAATATTGTATTTGTTTTTTACTTGTTGTGATGTTACGTGTTGTATTTGTTGTAACGTTTGCTGTCCTGTTAGTCAGGTTTCTCTTGGGAATTTGATTTAAATCCCAATGAGACTTTTTTCCTGGATAAATGAAGGATGACACCGTGCAAATATTTGCTAAATACTGCAGTGCATGTGGATGGGAGTGGTCATGGGAATCATCATGGGGGAAGGAGAGAATTACACACATTACAGCTTCTCACTCGCAGAATTCTATTGGATTATATGAAAAAGAGTTGAGTGGATTTCAGTGGCATCTGAATTGTATAGAATAATCTAGTGAGGTGGTTTGCAGGAAACGTGATCCAATCATGTCAAAATATATCCATTAGAATCCATTAGTAATACTTCCAATACCTCACATAATCGTCACAGCATGCATCAGTAGTATTGTGTACCCAATAAAATGTTAAGCGTCTGCATGTTGCATAAGAAGTAATGATCCATTATTGATAACCCATCACTTTTCTATGATGCATTTTATTACTTATCTCATATCCTCCATTCCTTCTCTGCACATGTCCAAACCATCTTAGCCTTGCCTCTCTAAACCGCTCAACCTGGGCTGTTCCTCTGATGTATTCATTTCTATTCCTGTCCCTCCTGCACAATCCCATTAAACATATTATCATCCTTAACTCTAGTTTGACCAGCAGTACAAAACCCAAAAGACAATCATCTTGATCTTTAGTCATGCAGAAACATCACAGAGTTTTCGATAATAAATTATGAGGAATTTGGCACCTTTGTTTGATGTGATTATACATGTATTAACTAAAATGTAAGTGCTATTTGATCATTTTCACCTGGTTTATTAACTGGCTAATTGTTACGGTTATATAGTTTGTATATGCTATAATTTTGGATAAAATAATGCTACTGCCAGGTCTCTCTTACAACACCAATGAATATATATTTACTTGAGCTAAAATAAATGTAAACAGATAAAAAGAGTAAGACCAATTTTAGTTTACACTTCATAAAGTAATAAAAAACTCCTGAATAATTAATAAAAAAATAACTGAAGCGATTTAAGGAAAGATGTAGAAATAAAAAGATAGGAGGAAATTCAACAAATAGTAGAGTGAAAGATGTAAAATTAGAAGGAGTATGGGTAGGTGGTTCCATCAAATGAATGCTATTACACAGGTGGAGCAAGAGCCGAATTATGGGGTCAGCTCTAAAGTTGCAAAGAGAGAAAAGAGAAAAAGAGAGGAGAGACAGAAAAAGGAGGACAAAAGCAGAGAGCAAAGAGTGTACCCAGACTCTTGTCTAGCTTACTGAGTGTAGACAGCTGATAGAGATTAATGCCTTGAGTGGGTGGGCAGAGGGGGGAAAGAGGTCCAGACTGGTAATGCGTGAGTTGGATGCATGATTGATGGAGGGAGCAACTCAGGGCAGGGGACGACCAAAGAGGGCGAGAGAACGGGTAGTTAGGGGTGAGAGGAAGAGTTGAGAAGTTCAGTGTCATGAGTGCGGTCTACAGCGAGACAGTAGATTGATGAGGCCTCAGATAGAGGGATGGAAAGTTGGAGTAAGAGTGGTTGAATGGGGGGGGGGGGGGGGTTGGAGATGGATGGCAAAGTGCAGGGAGGTACAGCAGGCTGTGAGAGAAAGACACAAGTGAGACGAAGGGATCGGTGAAAGAGCGCTGCATTCGAATTGAAATGTTCAGGCCTCTCATGACAAATCCAAGTCTCCACTTTCATGCAGAGTGAGCACGTAACTCGCTGCTAAGTGCATGCTGGGATGTGCATTTACTCTACATAGTTCAGAAGCAGCCCCAGATAGCATACCCACTTAATCAAATTCCACAATTCATCGTATATTAATGTCTGTGAGGTGAGCTGAAATGTAAATTGAGTGTGTGTTTGAGTGACACACACCTCCTCCCTCTCTCTCTCTCTTTCTCTCTCTCTCTCTCTCTCTCTCACACACACACACACACACACACTCACACACACACGCACACTCACACACACACTCACGCACACTATATTTCCTCTACCACTGAGATAAGCAGTAATGAGCTCCGCCGGCTCCTTCTACACACCTCTCACAGTCCTGCAGCTGTATATCTTTCCATTGCCACACTCTGTCCATTCTCTTATCTGCTGCCCTCTCACCTCTATTACTCTTAACTATTCCTCCTCTTCATCTTTTCCGACCCTCCCTTCCTCCATCTTTACTTATTCCACCCTCTCGTCAACTCTTGCTCCCCTTTCCTTTGACTATTTCCTCGACTCTTTATCTCTACTTTAGTCTCTTTTTTCCTCCGTTGTTCTCCCTTTAATACTCATCTTAAACCTTAGATTTAAAATTGCTTTGAAGTTTGACTTTTAGTAAGTAAGAATAGAATAATGCATTTTTAAACATTAGAAATTCTTGAGTCTGTTGCAGAATAATTCTTAAACTGGGAAGAATGAAAAAGCACATTAATTATTGATCTGTATTATTATTATTTATTTATTTTTTAAAAAAGCTAATATGAAGTATAAGAATACTAAAGCTTTCAGTGTTATAATGTAATATGAGATATACATAACAATTTAATATATATTATCTCTTTTCCAGAAATTCATCCTTTTTCTTGGCACAATAACATTATTAGTGTGCGCAATCACAGTCCAGGCTAGTCACCATATTGCATAGTTGATGAGCTGCCTGTAGCAGATAAAATGAAACTGGAAATCTTATATGGAAATTGGGATGGGGCTGGAGTACTGCAGCCTCCAGAATGAACTGGAGCTGGGAGGAACTGATGACTTAGAAGTATTTTATTATAAACTTACAGCACCTTAGCACAGGCTCCTAATGTTCTTGTACAGGGGTGGGTGTAACGTGTTAATGCAATAGTATAATTACATTACATTTTTCTGTAACGTAGCAATACACCACATTACTGTACTAAATTCAGTAATCAAAGTACTGTTAAGGTTATTTCTGTGTAGTTTTATACTTGCGTTACAAATGTTCTGTAGTTATCTGCAGTGTTGGTCAAGTTACTTGAAAAAAAGTAATCAGTTACTAATTACTGATTACTTCCCCAAAAAAGTAATCCCGTTACTTTACTGATTACTTATTTTCAAAAGTAATTAATTACGTAGTTACTTAGTTACTTAGTTACTTTTTAAAAACACGATTTAGAACCTGAATAGGTGATAAAACAATCGATCTTTCAGCCCAATTCTACTTTTTCTGCATAATCCATCATACAAAATGTAATCAAATGGAAAAGTCTCTTTTTAAAACTTGTTTTATTAGTTTTAATCTTTTAACTTTATGCATCAAGCAAAAATGTAATTATATGCAACATTCTCTGACTGGAAGAAATTTGTTTAATATTTAAACCTATTTTCTGCACATTCACATGTTTACACACACTCTTTCAAATAAATGCAAGTGAAACACAGCAGAAAATAAATAAAGTCAAAGACTAGCGGTTGTGTTGCTCTATTTTCACCTGTAAAGCAGGCGGAGGTTTACCCTGGTGGAGGTGTGCCGCAGCGGTCAGTGGAAGAATCCGCGAGTTTGTATGTGAATTTCCCATTACGTCGTAGCGCACTCGGTGCTTGCTTCGAAGTTTAGGGGTTTTTTTCGCTGTAAAAAGACGTTTTCTTCCCACGCACAACGGACGCTAATGTTTTTGTCACTTTTTATGGAATCAAACTTAAAGTAAGGTCAGTACTTTGACGCTTTAAACGCTGTATGCTCATACTCTCTCCCGCACTCGATATATTATCCATTGTTGATCTGCACACAGCTGTTGTCATAAAGGTCCCACTTGCTTACCTCACTGTCATGAGACATTCTCGCAAAAAAATCGCGGTTTTAGTAACGCAGTAACGCAGCGTTCCTACGGGAAAGTAACGGTAATCTAATTACCGTTTTT